>NC_056729.1:1573551655-1573604155 GCF_019279795.1 Protopterus annectens
CTATTTTACCAAAAACTTCAAAACAATACATTTTAAACAATAGACATGCATAGTTACAACACCAATGACTATCTCCAGAAGACAATATTTACTCAAACTAAGTAGGGGGGGCTACCCCTCCCACACCACCCAATGTGGGGGGCTGTGCCCCACACTCTCCCAGTTATATATATACTAACTCCAGGATCGCACTACAGTGGGGAAAAGAGCATATACTTTTTACTTGGCTTACAGTACTCTACACAGTGCCATACATACTAACTGCAGTTCAGTGAAATGAGATTCAGTGAAATGAGTTTTCAGTAATTTGAGTTTTTAGCTAAGTGGTCGGCGTGAAATGAAATTCAGTGAAATGAGATTCAATGCACCAAAGTAGACCCGTACATATATATATATATATATATATATATATATATATATATATATATATATATATGTATGCACACACAAAAGTATCACATAAAGAGGGTTGACTGCGCAGGTAATACATAAAGGAAGTTGTGTTAAGTGAAATCATGTGCCTCAACTTGTGCTTACCAAAGACTTATTACTATAAAGCACTTTCACCCATTTATGTTAATGAAGTGAAGGACTTCCTCAGATCTCATTGTGCTTGCATGTACTAATGTGGAAGTTCATACAACTTATACATATCAAAATATGAACAGTTTAAACTGACATTAAAAGAATCGTCAGATAATTAAGCGTTAACAAGGAAAATAAGTAAAATTCAAAAGTCTAACAAATTGCATACAGATAAAAATGTATATATATATATAAAATTAACCATAAAAATAAAAATAAAAGTCATCATGCATATCCATGAAAAAGAGAGAAAAAAGTGTTGCAATCAGTAAAAGTTATTTTAAGTAAAAGTTATGATCAAGTTTCTTTAACTCAAGTATACTCTTAATGGAGCATGTCCGACTGAGTCCAGGTCTGCAATAAGCTTTAAGTCGAATCTGCCATTCAAGTTCTTTTTTCTCTAGCTTTGCATTCAGATAGTTGTAATGGGCCCGAATTTATTCTCTCCATTACATAAAAACAAACTTCTTGTAGTTCCTGCAGACCTTAAGCCTGATGTCTAAAAGGTGTTTGGTCACTCTTATTTTGAGAGGGTTAATTGTTTTTCCAGTGTAAAATGTTTTGCATTTTGTGCAGCTTGCCCAGTACAAAGTTACTATTGCAGTTGTATCTCATTGCAGACATATTTCTTTTTTGAGTTTGGGCATATAAAATAGCTCTTTTGACTCATAAACGCACAGCATCTGCAGCCTGGGGTGTTGCAGGGGAAAGGTTCCTACCTGTAAATTTGTGGGTGCACTAATTCCTTTTACATTTTCTACCCAGCTTCCAATGTTTCTTCCTTTTTGATAAATGAAGGATGGTTGTGGGTCCAGAATCTGACTTATTGACTGGCTTCCCCTAATGATGCACCAGTTTTTAACCATTTTTCTTTATATTATATGTAAATTTTGGAATACATTAGGACCATACTCCTTTTATAGTTGTCATTTCCTTCACTAATGTTTGGTTTTGTGGTTTGTAATGATTTCCTTTTAGGGGGTTTCACCAGCACTAGATCATTATTTTGTTTGAGGGGTTTAATGGGTCCCAGTATGCTTGCCACCAAATGTATCCTCTTTTCAAAAAGTCTTGCTGCAGTTGATCTAGGTTGGTGATAAATTAGTCCAAAAACTCTGGCTATTCTCATTCTCTGTGATTTGATGACATTTTTCTTAGTAATTTTGAGGTGCACACTGTTAGCATGTAGAAATAGATTCAGTCTTGTAGGTTTTCTGTACAGGTCATTCTTAAGCCTCTCCTCTTTTTCTCCTTATAAATGGTGTTGTCCAGGAATTCCACTTAATTATAACTATAGTGGTTGGTGAAGCATAAAAAGTCTGTGGTGTTTTCAGTATAGAGGATGTTATACAGCATGTCCAGGGAGTCTTTCCATGTGATAAAGATATTGTCAACAAATGATATTAACAATCCATGTATTGAAAGAATTCTGAGGAAAAGATGGTGTCCTTTCCCATCTTGCCAAGGCTATAGTGGGTAAGCTAGGGCCATAGTACCTCCCATAGTTAGCCCCTTTGTTTGTTTGTACCATTTCAGATTGAAGTATAAGTAGTTGTTGGTGAGTATGACGTCCAACATATTCCTGATAATTTCTCTTTGGGTGGTGTTGGTCCTTGAGCCCATGTATTCTTTCATACCATCAATACAGTAGTTATGGGAAAGAACAGTGTTGAGGGTTTCCACATCAGTCATGACAAGTATCGTCTCTGGTTGTATTCTCATTTCTTCAATTTTTTTTCAGGAAATTGAGTGAGTCCAAAATGAAGGAGAGAGTACTCCTAGCAAGCTCTTTAATGTTAAATTTGATATAAATGGATAATGTTTCAGTAGCTGAACCACCTACTACTGGGTGATAAGGAGGATTTTCCACATTTATATGAGGTTTTGGGATACCAAAATATTGTGGTATCCTAGGGTGGGGGGCTATCAGAAAGCTAAACAAATCATCATCTATAAGTCCCTCTGAGTTAGGTTTAGCAAGTCTGATGTCAATGACCTTGTAAGCTTTTGCCACTTGTTGCTGTAGAAATTCTCATTCCTTAGCATTTTGTCAGTGCTCTGATTGCATTTCTCAGTGTCGGTAATGAAGATGCCACCACCCTTGTCTGCTTTCATAATCCTTCATGTCTTGTCTTGTCTTCACTGAGTCATTTTAGAGCAGACAGTTCCTCTTGTGTGAGTTATAAAATTTAATCTTGCAAGGTCTAGCTAGAATTCTATGTATATCATCCTCACATTTCTCTTCATATGCCCAGATAGTAGGGTGAAGTAGGGGGCAGAAGGTGCTAGGTTTTCTAAATTTGTTATTCATTGCCTGCTGTTCTGTCCCTAGATCATTGTCTTCTCCAAGTTGGCTGTTTCTCTTTTTCTCTTTCATGAAAAAATATTTTAAGGTTCAGTTTTCTACAAAACAGCTTAAGGTCAATAACCATAGTGACAAGGCTGCTTATGTTATGTGGAATAAAGGTAAGCCCTTTTTCAAGTACTTTGGTTTCTGCATCCATTAATGATGTCCTGGAATGGTTCCAGATTTTGTTCTTGCACGTTTGGGGAGGGCTAGTCTGGTCTTGGCTGGTGTCATTTTCTGTTTGCATCCTGGAAATCCCTTGTCACCCCATCTGGCTGACATCTTGTCACTGGGGCAGGGGGTCCTTCTGTAAGTTTTTCTATTCTTGTTCTGCTGTGTGGGTGTTTGCTGCTGGAACCATACTTGTGATGTGCTCCTCTGTCATTGATTCTGTGCAGTTTTGTCTGGTGGCGATGCTTTGCTTACTATTGGAAAATCCTGCCGTGGATTGTAAATGCTGTGTGCTAAGTTTACCTGTGTGTCTGAGGAAGGGTTTCTTAAATAAAGATGGTAGTTTGTGTCAGTTTGACTCCTACTAGGGCTAGTGTTTGAGTCTCCAAAGTCTGCATTGTGTTGGGCACCAGGACTGTATTTTTCGCTAAGCATATATACATATCTGCAAAATGTTGGTAGTTAGACACCAGCTAAGAGTAAGAAGTTTCCCGGTATTATGTATGCTTTCAGTTGATAATATGAAATACCACAAAAACTCCTTGTACACCAAATTAGTAGCACACAAATTAATATTGCACATATTCATAACTTGGAATTAAAACAAATGACAATATTTAATTTACTAACCATCTAATTTCTAAACTGGGCCAGGGGCTATGAAATGCTGTCCCACAAATCTTCCAAGTGGATACTGCCTGAGGTATTTACATATGTTATTATTAAACAAAGCACAAATATGGATGTGGTATCATTGCAGAATTTCCCAACATTAAGATACTGTGACACCCCATGTAAACTTCTTCAGGTATATGTTATAAAAGAAATATTATTACAGTCATTATCAAACTTATTTATTTATTTGACATTTGTTTACAGGGAAAGTCCCACTTGGATAATATCCCATTTTCAGCAGAGACTATGAGAGAAAAGCTCCACATTGACATAATATGCTTACTGTTCAATAACAAGGTTATTACAAAACCTAATACAGAAGTACAACATATTAACTAAGTAAAAAATTCACAGTTCATACAGTGTGAACTTATACATACAGAGTGCAAATGTTTGGAGAGAAAGAGATACCAAACTGAAAAAAGAACATTGTAATAGTGAAAGAATTCACAAGTTGCACTTTATAGGGATCACATTAAACACACTAATTTCACACTTTGTAACATAGATGCCGACTAGGCAAAATTATATTCGTCTTTTAACTAAGAAATAGATTAACTATTTTCAGAGAGAATGAAATTCATAAGAAATATGCTAAGGGGGTGCAGGAGAGCACTAGTTCAACCTGGGGTAGGGCAGGAGCAGAGTCAAGTATTATTTAGGTAATCTTTTATTAGATGTTTGCAGCTGGAGACGTTAAAGGTAGATCTAATTTGCAGAGGGATAGAATTCCATTTTTTAGCAACAAAGTATGAGTAGATACTTTGGCCAGAGGATTTGTGGGGTTTACATATGTTGAGAAGATGTTGTTCATTAGATCAAAGTGGTCTATTAGGGTGGTAGGAATGGAGAATAGAAATGAAAGAAAGGCGATCTTTGGCTTTGTGAATAATGTTGTATGTAATCTAAGTGGTGAGGCATTTCAAGCCAATTCAATGCCTTAATGGCAGTACACTGGTAGATGTGGTATTGTTTGTTGGTAGTAAAGTTTGCATCCTTACCATAGCATTCCTCCAGCTTATCTTAAAATGTACATAGACAGCTGATTAGGATGTATGCACCATATAGGAGAGAGAGATGGGAGAAGGTAGGTAGTGGTAAGAGTGGTTTTGATGGTGTTGCTAAGGAAATTATTTTATGACTGTAGAGTATTCCTAATTTTTGGTGCATCTTTTTTATGTTATCTTGAACATGTAGGTCAAATTTAAGTTTATCATCCATAATAACTCCAATAAGTTTTGTGTGGGAGACTATTTTAGTTTAAGTTTTGTTTATTTATTTATTTATTTATTTATTATTATTATTTATTATTGTTTGTTAACTGGGTAAGCCCAGCTGGGCTTGTGGCTCATTTTCAGTGGAGACTTGAGGAGAAAAGCTCCGGTACATTTTATAAAATACAGAGATTTGTTTAGTGAAAAGATTTTGAAATTTGCTTTATCAGACATGACATTTAGGGAAAATAGAAGTGAATGTGTTTTTTAAGGGTTGAGTAGTAGTTTGGCATTACTGAGCCATTTTTCAATTGAGGAAAAAGCTTCTTGTGTAATATGGAGGAGATGAGGCAGGTAACATTGCAGGGCTAGTCGCCGGGGGTGTGAACCTTGGCTTTAGATGATTATCAATGTTGAAGTGACACATGGACCACATGTGCAAAAAATGGGAAAAGGGGTTGTGGATGGATGGATGGATGCATGCATGGATTGATGCACATATAAGCATGGAATCACCACCATATTGTATAAGAGATACTGGCCCTGTGGATTTAGTTATAGAGGTTATAGATAAACATATTAAATAGAAGGAACCAATAATAGATCCTTGGGGTGCACTAGTATAGATATATTGGTAGGGAGAGCAAGAAAGAGTGCTCTGCCCTTTACAGATTGGAGCCTGTCAGTTAAATAGCTATCAAAACATTGAAATGAAGGAGGGGATAGTCCAAGCTGAGACATTTTGTACATCAGTTGATCAGTTGAGGATGAGAAACTGTACTGAAGACTTTAGACAGGACAACGAATAGAGAGGAAACAAGTTTGCTTGAGTCCCTGTGTTTGTTCATAGCATCAGTGAATGACAGTTGGGCAGTAGTTGTACTGTGTGTTGGATGGAAGCCATGTTGGGTGCATGTTAAGAAAAAATCTTGTAGGAGGTAGTGGAGAACTTATGTATGAATACATCTTTCAAGAATTTTTGAGAGAAGTGATAATATCACATTAGGCTGGAAGTTAGAGATGTCAGCAAAGATGTCACCTTTATGAAGAGGGATAAAATATGATTTTTTTCCATAGTGAGGGTACACAGGATCTAATAAGGACAGACCCTAGGTATGCTATGGCATTCCAATATTTTTTTTGGCATTCAGGTGGGAGGTTGCCAGCTGCAGTTGAGGAGGGTATGAGTTTAAGTAGAAGTTTTTTTAACATCATTGTAGAGATGGGTCCTATGTGGAAGTTGCTAGCAATGGATATAGAGGGGGAATTAGGTTCATGTATGGAGGGTTGGGGGGGATAAAGAAAGTGGTAGTGTGTGTGTTGTATGTGGAATGTTAGTTTTTATCTAATATGTTGATTACAGAAATGCTGGGATTTGATGTTATGGTGGGGTGGAAGCAATGGATGGGGGGGTTGAAGAGGTAATAGTTATGGAGGCATCACTTTCTATGAAATATGTATTTAATATTATTTTTGTAGTACATATTTTACAGTTCGATTTTTATTAGTGAACTAGGTGCATAACATAATTCAAGGAGTGAACTTCACACTCTCCACACTGCAAAGTTTCTTCTTGGTTTGTTTTTGACCCAGTATCGGTTGTTTACTGGGTTTTCTGAGACTTCGAGGCATACCATGGATTTTTCTTTTTGTATTTAATAAAGTAACTGTTTCTAGTATAGAGCTATTATGAGAAGGGTTAGGTTCCTTATTTGAGTATGGGTGTAACAGATTTTTTGGGGTCATTTTTGTGTTGAAGTTTTAGATAGCTATAATATTGTTTTTTTATCAAGCTTAACTTGTTTTTTTCTTAGATTGTGAGTAAGAAGCTGTTGCCTTTGTCTGGGTAGTGTGCCTTAGGGAGTGGTCAATTTTTAGCCTTTTTTTTTTTTTGGTGTGTGGTGTGGCACATGGCTGTATAGAATATTTAAGGATAGTAATGTCTTTTGGCTTTTCCCGGTTAGGGGTCGCCACAGCAAAACTCTGGTCCGCTGATGATTGGCAGTAGATTTTTACGGTGCCGAGTTGCAAGCCTGATGCCCAACCTTCAGAGAAGGCACACCCATTCACGCACGCACCTAACTGCATGTCTTTAATGTCGCTCGACCATGGGAGGACATGCAGACTCCACACAGAAGGCGCTCCAGCCGAGAATAGAACGGGAGAACCTCTTACTGTGAGGCGGCAATGCTAACCGCTGGACCACCTAGGTCTATTTAAGAATACGGTATTAAAAGCATTAACAGCCTCACTGAGTGGGAGAGTTTTTAGGGAAGACAAATTAAAGGCCTTCAATGTATTGACGAAGGAGTCTTCATTGAATTTAGAAAGGTTTGGGGATGTTTTAAGTTGACAAGTGTTAGGCTGGCAGGTGGTATTTCTAGGGTATAGGCTGGAAGGTGGTCAATAAGTGAGTTTGGATAGGTTCCAGAGGTTGTAAATTTGCTGGAGTGTGAGACCAATATCCAGTTTGGAATTGCACCTTTACAGTTTTTACTGTTAAATTTAGTGGGTGTCCTGTGTAATGTGTAACCATAAATGTTTATACTAGCTAAAGGAAAGTCTGCTGTAAGGTTTTGCTAGTTGATATGTATATCTTCATAAGGTATGTTATTAGTTGTCCAGCAGTTGGTATATTATAAATCACAGTATCTCACTTACTAATCACGCTATTTGGTTCCAAAGCCTGTCCTAACCTATGTGCTTGCATGGCATTTAAAATTATGTTGCATAATACTTCAAAGTGGACATGCCTAAGAACTCAGTGAACTTACTCTACCACTCAATACCATTACACTAGTAATGGTTTCTACATGCTCTCATGTAAACTAGTTATTAAAGGCCCCACAACAATAACTTCTAACCTCTTGTTGCCTAAATGCAGAACACAGAGTGTAATGTGAGAGGCAAAGTGACCACATTAAAAAAACACAAAATTCTAGAGTTACAACACTGATACCACCATACCTCCTTACCTCTTAGCACAACAAGTATGGACAAAGCCAAAAATAATGAGGGGACAAAGGTCCAAATATAGAGACAAATTTTAATTATTGCTCTTATAAATTTATAAACTTAGAAAGTTGACTACAAAGATTCTGAAGAAGTCCTATGTAATTTTATGGGGGAAGAAAGCGCTTAACGTTTATTGTGGTTGTATCCAATAAAGAGAACTGTTTCCGTTTGAGGTCCTGTCCTTGGCTGCAATTTGTTTCTTTGGAGTCTTATTGTGTGGTACTGGTTCCCTAGTCGTGAAACTTAGAAAGTTGATAGAAGAATAGAAATTGCATTAGCATGCATTTCTGATGGATATAGGTTCATAAGTTCATAGGTGTTTACTAGGCTAAGGACCAGAAGGGCCTTTTTAAGCCTAGCCATGCATCCTGAATCTCTGACAAGTTCTGACACCCTTGATAAGTGTAAGCATGGGCCTGGGAGATGAAACATTTACAGGTTGCCTGTTTGCATTAGAGACATAGGTGCCAAACCAGGGATGAATTTCCGGTTTCCCATCCAATTGTCCAAGTTGCACTTGAATTGGGTTAGGGAGGAACTCTGCTTCACATGGATGGGGATCTTGTTCCATAGACAGGGTAGTCTCTGAGATACATACCTATCTTTCCAGCAGATCCTATTTATATCACAGGCAAGGTTTAAGTCTTTAGAACATGTAATTCTGGCACTGCTTGTTTTGTGGATATGCAGGAGGTCCATCAGAGTGGGGTCTGACAATGCTCTGTATGCCAGGCATAGATCTCCACTCAAAAGACTGTTGGACACAGAATACAGGGATGGGACCTTGAGGTGCTCAGCATAGGACATATTACTTATGCCCTGTATTCTTTTAGTGAGGAACCTCTGTGGATGTTCCCATTGTTGGATATGCCTGGTTAGGTACATACCAAAGGGGGCATTTTACTCAATGATAGGTCTGATGAATGCCAAATACAGTGGAACAATGACTTCCTTGGACTTAGATGCCATACCTTTGTTTATAAGTTGTGCAGCATAGAATTATTTCCTCAGCACTGTACACACATGATGATCAACGGTTAGATTACTAAGTATGTGTGTCCCTAAGTCCCTGACTACTGGGTCACCTCTATGGGATGTGTTGTCAATATGATAGTTGCCAGGGATGGATGACTCTTGGCATTTAGTTTTAGTCTATGGCTCTGACACTACTTGTTTGTCTGTGTCAGCCCCTCCTGGAGAACATTTGTGCCAGTATGAGATTCAATGACAGATCCTGATTTGCAATCATCTGCAAATTTAGTCAGCCAGAGACCACTGACATTGGCCTTGACTTCTGAGAAGTAAAGGACAAAAAGGAGCAGTCCAAGAACTGATCCCTGAGGGACTCCACTTGTGACTGGCCTCTTTGTAGAGGTGGACTCCCCAATTCTAACTTCCTGGGTCCTGTCTGTGAGCCAGTTGGCTATCCATCGGGTGACATGCGGGTTTGTACCTAACCACATGAGTTTGTTAACAATGCCTGAGTGGGATATTGTGTCAAATGCCAGGGTCAGGTCAAGGTAGGCAGTGTGAACAATTTTTCTCTCATCCATTGCTTTGGTGACCTTCTCAAAAAAGTCCACCAGGTTGAGTAGGCATGATCTGCCCTTGACAAAACCAAACTGGGTTGGGTCTAGTGTCTGTAGGTTTACTATATCTCTATTGATCATCTCTCCATGATAATTCTTTCCATGGCTTTACATATAAAACTAGTGAGACTTATGGGTCTGTAGTTTCCAGGGTCTGTAGATGGCCCACCTTTGTGCAGAGGGATGACTGTTGCCTTTCTCCATACATGAGGCACAAAGCCTGTTTGGAGGCTACAGTTAAATAGTAATTCCAGAGGCCCTGATATGCCATGTTTCATGCTATTTAGAAGGCATCCTGGGATATTGTCTGTGCCCATTGATGCAGTGTTCTTGGTCTTAGAGAGAGCATTAAGGACCTGCTCCCTAGTGATAGTAGGGGGAGTTATATTTGATGATATTTCCTGAGGGAAGGTGGGGGGGTAAAGTTGGAGCTGAATTTATTAGCCAAGAGGTTTACTATATCTTCGGACTCAGTATAGGTGGCTCCATTTACAATGAGCTCTGCATACAATTGTCTACTGCCTTTGAGGTTGCGGACATAGCTAAAGAATGCTTTATGGTAGTCCTTGGCTTGGGAGCCCAAACCTACCTCAAATTTGGCTTTGGCAGACTTTATTTGTCCTCTGAGTTGTTTGTTTAGTTTGATGAGAATGTTTTTATCCTGCTGGGTACTGCACCTCCTAATTTTTGCCATGACTTTCTTCCTCCTGTTATACATCTGATTGATTTTGTGATTCCACCAGGGTGGCTTGTTTTTTGAGTTAGTTCTGTACTTCTTCATGGTGGGTACAGCTGCCTCTATGCAGCTATTAACATGCTTGTACAGTGTTTCTGTGAACAGTTCTGAATACACAGAAGTGTTCTAAGGGTTTATAGGGGCTTGAAATTTTGCCAGGTTCTAACTTAATAGCAGAAGGTTAGCCTTAGAATAGTTCCTGAATATTCCCAGTTTAGCTGGGGGTCCAGGTTTTATTTTTAATTCAAAGGAGACCATTTTGTGGTCTGACCTTACCAGGGAAGGCACTCTACCATATAAGTGAGGACCAGATCCAGTATGGTTGCACCCCTGAAGTCTGAAATTCAAATGTCTATTATTTACTGCCTTCGGTTCTCAGTGATTTGACAGAAAAACATACATTTTAAGAGGAGCAGACTAAAATATGAGGCAAAAATCTGAACAGTCTGTAAAAATCTGGCAGTTGAGAGGTACTACATGACTTCAGTGCATCAGTAGACTTTATGTGGCTTGCTAATAGCAAAACCACTTCAAAGTCAAACTCAACTTTATTGTTATTCAAACCACACAACAATGCAACTGAACAAAAATGCGGTACTTCAAACTCAATGTGTATACAACATATACTGATATTAATACAACAATAACACATACACTAAAGCTAATCCAGCAATAACAACAACATTTATGCAGTGGAGTAACAAGTACAATGACATGCACAAAGACTATTCCACTTATATGTCTTTGTCAGTACCCAAAATATTGCACAGATAATATATTGCACAGATCAAAATCAGACAGATTTCAAATTGCACGGAATGCTAACTTGGCATATTGCACAGAATGTTAACTTGGCATCGTTAATATTGCACATAAGTTGTAATATTGTACTTTCATAGAGTTATTGCATATGTCTGTGAATTACTTCAGCATTTTAACTCCAGACTTCTATGACTAGCATGGTGTATGTTATTACTGGAGTTCAGAAGTCTGATGGCTTTTGGAAAAAAGCTTCTATTAAATCTGGTGGTTTTGCAATGTAAGTTACAGTATCTCCTGCCTGAAAACAAACACAGGAACTGACCCTGGGCAGGGTGAGTGCAGTCTTTGACTATTTTCATGGCTCTGCTGAGGTGCCAAGTAGAATGCAAGTCCTGGATAGATGGGAGGATGGACCTGATAATTTTGTCCACCACTTTCATCATCCTCTGGAGAGATTTGCAATCTGAAACCGTGCAGTTTCCATACCACACCGAGAGATTACTAGTCAGGATGCTTTCGATGGTACCCCTGTAGAAGGTTGTGAGAACTGAAGATGGTATTTTTGCTCTCTTCGACCTTCAGTCTGATTAGTGTTTATTGACCAAGACAAGTCTTGAACGGTATGCACCGCTTGGTGCTCTTCAGCCTTGCCACTGTTTCTCCTTTGATTCTGAGTGGAGAATGAACCTTGCTTCTCTTCCTGAAGTCTATTGTTATTTCCTTTGTTTTATTCACATTGAGATCCAGGTTGTTGTTGTCACACCCGACAGATTGTTGTTGTCACACCAGAGAATCAGTTGATCCACCTCCTCTCTGTAGGCATTTTCATCACCATTGCTGATGAGACCTACCACTGTAGTATTATCTGCAAACTTAATAATGTGGTTTCACCTCACAATAATGTCATGAAAAGCAAGAATACATTTACCACATTGCATATTTTAGTTTCTTAGTATCAAATGCATACCCTTCAACCTACTGCAATCCTTCAAAAACACAAGATATCCCCATGAATTATATCCACTTTATTGACTATGTACATCAGATAGCTGACTGTGACCCCCCCCCATCACACACACACACACACACACACACACACACACACACACACACACACACACACACACACACACACACACACTATAATAAACATGAGGCAAATACAACAAAGGTGGAATTTCACACTGCTAATTAAACTACTTTTCACTCTTCTGTACCTCTAGCCTGCATACTTTATCAGCTCCAGTTATTACAAAGCTCAGTTTCATAACAAAGACCATCATTCATTATGTTTATAACATTTTTCAATTCTGGTAAATCACAATGAATTTAAGTCAGTTAATAATGACAAAAAAACATTAGAGTACATACTTCTTACTGCTCCAAAAGTACATGCTGATGCCAAAATAGTTGTTCTGGTTATTGTTTAACTAAACATAAGTAACATTTATCCCTTTGCCTGCCCATTATTTAAGGATCTGTCAAGAATTCAGTAAACAAAAAAAAAAAAACATTGAGAGATATGCTTCTCTCAACTTGTAGCATCTGTTCCAATAAAGAAAGAAGAAAACAAAAAGTGTTTCCATAGAAATGACTCCTCTTACCTCCTAGAATTGCAGTCATTGGATACCTAAAGTAACTGTTGAAGACTCCAGTTGCTTCTGGACGCAAAATGCTCAATTTCTACATTACTATGAATTATGTAAAAATGGAAAATTTCAAGAAGTGAAGGAATGAGCCAATTTTAAAAGTAACTTGGGAACCTCAGGGCTTAGAAAGCAGGTAGCACAGCTCTTTTCAAAGTGGACAGACTAATAAATTGGTTGGAAAGGCACTGACTTCTAAATTGGTTGGAAAGGCATTGACGTCAGATGAGTACCATTTCCTTGTTTTTGCTGGACAGTTAGAGGAAAGAGAGGCTATACTTTTTTCATTTTATTATTCTTTAAATTAACCATACATGAAAGAAAAAAAATGCCCTCTAACATCATGCCATTTATGTTGTAGAATGCTACGTGATCTGCACACTGTGGAGGAATGATATGAGATTACAGAAAATTAGGTTTCTGAGATTTTTTTTCACATGTACACCAATGAGGAAAAAGTGTATTTTTTGTTAAAATTCAGTGGGGACACCATTCTTTTTGTACTGCATGACTGCATTTGTGCATTTGTAAAAGCATGAAAATTTGATTAAAAAATATTTGAAGTCTGCAGCACATAGCAGCCCCCCAGGCCTACTTTTATTGCTGTTTTTTGTGACACTTTAGGTGCTGATCTGTGTGTAATTCAAGTTGTACTATAGGCACAAATAGGTTAAAAGTTTTTCTTAGGAAAGGAATAAAAGCTGTAACTCTTGGTGAGTCATGACAATTAGGGCAGGTCACCTAAGATTAATCACCTGTGAATGGCGATAGTAGTTAGGAACTCGGACTTTTATTTATGGAGGAAATAAATAACTTCAAAGCTTTACTGAATAAGCTCATTTAGACTCTGCCATAGGCTGCTGTGTCTGCCACAGGCTCTATATGGAAGGCAGCCTACCTGGATCTCGCAAAAGCCTTCGATACAATACCCCACTCGGGCATTATAGATAAGCTCACCAGCTTAAATATAAACCCCTATGTCACTAGATGGATTGCAAACTGGCTCAAGGACAGAACCCACATGGTTAGAATTGCTGGAGCCATGTCAGACTCCAAACCAGTTACAAGTG
The DNA here is from genome assembly GCF_019279795.1 of Protopterus annectens. NCBI lineage: Eukaryota > Metazoa > Chordata > Ceratodontiformes > Protopteridae > Protopterus > Protopterus annectens. The sequence continues at coordinate 1,573,565,466 of NC_056729.1, forward strand.
GTGTCCCACAAGGCTCAGTCCTGGGACCTCTCTTGTTCGGTATATATTTCTCGGAGGTACAGGCCAACACGGAAGGACTGTGGCTGACCAAGTTCGCAGATGACTGCAAACTGGGTGCCATAATCGACTCTCCAGCTGACACAAGCATCCTCCAAAAGGGCCTCATAGAAACAGACAACTGGTGCCAGTGCCATGGCCTCAAGCTAAATGCCAAAAAGTGTATAGTCATCCCCTTTGGCAAAAACAAAATGCCCACAAATTACCACATAGGTGGAAATCCATTAAGTACAGAAGAAGTAATTAGGGACCTGGGGACCCAAGTTGATAGCAATCTCTCATTTGACAACCACGTGGCCAAAGTGGTTAGAAAAACATTTTATATAGCCCACCTAATCATGAAGGGATTCACATCTAGATCAGGGGAGGTCATCGTGCCTCTTTACTCATCCCTCATGAGGCCCATAATTGAGTACAATGCCCCTTTTGGGATGTACCTTACCAGACACCTGCAGCAACTGGAAAGACCCCAAAAGTACCTCACCAAGAGGATCAAAGGGCTCAAACAGATGCCATATGCTGCCCGGTTAAAGAAACTCCAGCTCTACTCAGTGGCATACCGCCTGTTCAGAGGCGATCTGTGCCTGACGTATAAAGCCATGTCCAACCCGGAATTAATGGACATGCTGCACCTCAGAAAATCCAAATCCCATCGAGCTACGTGCTCGAGAGACTTGAACCTCAGCACTGAAATAAATAGGACATGCTGGGGGGACAGATTCATAACCCAGAGGCTCCCTTCACTCTGGAATAAAATCCCAGTCCAGGTTAGGCAGAGTCCCTCATTGACTCTCTTCAAGAGGAATCTTGATGAGTGGATGGGAGATCGTAGGTTTACCCCGGGTATCACTTCTGTGTCACTGTTAGATAGAGGCACAGTATACTAACCTCGAAAAAGGGCATAGCAAAATAAATTTAAAATGGGTGGCGAACGCCAAACACATTCTGGCTAGGCTTATAAATGCCCTAGGGCAGATAGCCTAGTATGAACCTATGAACCTATGAACCTATGAACCAGAGTGTGCCACTCAGTAGCCGTTACAACACTGAGAAGGAAGACAAAGCTTTGAGACAGTCTGCATAGTATTTACGATTTAGGCCCTGGATTTTTTTTTGTGAAAAAAATATTTCTGTTGTTCCAGTTGTGACAAGTGTTTAGACAAATACATGCCAAAATAGGCACTGTACTCAATGATCACCCTAATAAGTGCAGAGTACAGTGGAATATTTATGCCCTTGAATTTGGATGCCATAATTCTAGATATAAGATCTGTGATGAAAAAGACTTCCTTACAATAGTGAATATGTACAGAACAAGAGAGTTCATTGTTGATATAGGTTCCCAGCTCTCTAATGATAGGATCAATTTTCAAGGGGATATCGTCAACGTAATAGTTACAAGAGGAGTCATGCCTGCCAAAGGATACAATTATGTTTTTCATGGAATTGTTTTAACAGCAACTAATTGGGAGAGATCCTCTTGGAGAATCATGTTGTTTTCTTGGTCAGCCACAAACCGTTGACATTAGCTTTGACCTCCAATAAGTAAATGCCAAAGTAGTGTGGCCCAAGGACTGAATCTTGGGGCACTCTGTTAGTGACAGATATTTTGGAGGAGATGTAGCATCCCACCTTTATTTCTGGGCTGCATTTGTGATCCAGTTCACTATCCAATGAGTTACATAAGTGTTAACATTTAGCTGGGAGAGTTTATCTACAATGCCTTCATCCATACTAAGTTAAATAGGCAGAACTTGCCCTTGATGATTCCAAACTAGTTGTGGTCTAGAGTCTGTAAGTTTCTTATAATCCTTATATCCCCTATTTATTATTTCATAATGAACCTTTCCGTAGCCTTACAGATGTGGCTGGTTGGGCTATGCCTCTATAATTACCAGAGTCTAGTAAAGCCTCACTTTTTGCAAGGGAGTAAATGTTGCTGTCCTTCATTTATCCAGCCAGTGCTGTTTTGAGGCTAATATCGAACAGCCTCTGTAGGGGGGGGGTGAAAAGTCATGTTTCAGGCTAACCTGTAGGCATGCTGGTATGTTATCCAGACCCATGGATGTAATGATCTTTTTCTTAGTGCATCATTTCTCAGTTTATGCAGGGATAGACGAATTTTCCTAGTGAATGGTGTTTGGCTTAATACATAATGACTACATAATGATTAGGTAGGAGGTGTTGGCTGAGGGGACATAGATGGGGTACTGCAACTATAATGTGATAAAGGGTTTTGTTTATAGTAAGTTGAACACTGAGTGGATATGTATGAGTGATAGGCATTGAAGCTCTATGCTGATGGAGTGATTTATTTGGTCTTAAACTGGGTCTCTTTGACAATGCATATATTGACATTTTCCAGGATAAGCAGTGCTTTTAGGAAGTGGAGTTTTTTGTTAAGGCTCCTAGGATTGAGAAGCAATACCTTAATGTTGCCCAGATTTTGTTTATTTATGGTGGGAGCTTTAGAAGATTGACATTGCCTAAAAAGGCATTATGGAGTGCATAAGGTTTTAGCTAATATACAGAAGCCTTTTTGTGAAAAGTGAGGGTCATTCCTAGCTAAGCAGTTAGGATGGCCTACCATCTATTTCCTGGCTGATATGTATACTGTACCCCCTTTAAGTGACACCACATGCTAAGAAAATTATCATTTATCATATTGTCTCATTATTCTTGGTGATGGTAGAATCCTGATGAAGGCTAGGTTCATACCCGCCTCAGGTGTATATATTGAGAGTTCCATCATGTCTCTCTTATATAGTCCAAGGAGATACATCTCAAGTCAATTAAACCCACATGTACAATGACTATGAAGTATTGAAGTATGTGTAATTGTGGTGCAAGGACTTGAGGGCTTGTGTGATGTGGAGAATCTTGGCCCCTGGTAGGTAACTGACTGTGACTTTCTCCTTGTACAGCCTGATGAGTGGTGTATCAGTGCACCTCACTATGTAGTCACCTATAATTAAGAGATATCGGACTTTGTGGAGCTTTGTCTTGTTGGCTTTTAACTTGAGACAGGTGTCTTTTGGATATATGCATCAAGGGGGGGGGGGTGCTACCTATGTTGTATGTTCTGAAGTTACAGAGGGTATTGCTTCTTAGGTTACATTTAGGAGACTTTTTGTGGCTTAGGTAGGTTACCTTTAAGAGACTTTGTAGGTCTATGTTTTAGGTCTGAGCCGTGTGTGATTGGTTTAGTTTGGTGTTGTCTGCTACTTTGTCTCTATAAACATTATCTAACTACATTTATCACACACTGTGTCAGTTTGTTAAACTAGTAAATGGTTGTCAGAAAATATGAGACAATAACTACATTATCTCGGGATGCTCATTTGGTCTAAGCTGGGTACAGAGATAGTTGGAAAATGCAAATCCATGGTACCATTTGCTTACTAATGTGGGCTGAAGGGGCAGTACTGTCTAAGAACTTAGGAGTCAATTAACTGAACTGCTGTCTAAAACAAATAACCCATACGTGGTCTAAAACAAACAATTTACATGTACACATGAAGATCAGTGAGCCTCTCTGTGTAAACCATGGGCACTTTGTACAACTACTGACTATTAAGTATACTAGGAATTTGTGAAGTATACAATAAGTGCCTAGCTATGTGATAAGCAATGTTGTGCAAGCACAGGCAACTTATAGTTCACAGGTTTATAGGTAGGTACTAGGCTATCGACCAAAGGGCCTAAGTAAATCTAGCCAACAAGATTCCCATGGCTTACTCCACCCAAGAAAGTTAATTTCCTGTGCCCCTGTCTAGCAGAGCCACAGAAGTGATCCCTGGGGTGCATTTCCTATTTCCCATCCACTCATCAAGATTTCTCTTGAAGAGTGCTAATGAGGAACTTTGCTTGACATAGATGGGTAGCTTGTTCCAGAGTATAGGAAGTCTCTGGGACAGGAATCTATTCCTCCTGCATGTCCTGTTTATTGTGGTGACAAAGTTCAGATCCCTAGAGCATGTAGCTTGGAGGGATTGGGATTTCTTTAGGTGTAGCATGTCCATCAGCTCCGGGTTTAACATAGCTTTATATGTTAGGCAGAGATCTCCTCAGAGTAGGTGATATGTAATGCAGAAAAGCATTAAATATTCAAATGAACCTACTGGTCAATTGCAAAACTGCACATTTCAAGGCTCTGCAGTAATCAGAAGCATAAAAATGGCTTGGTTCTGTCCCCACTCTCAGTAGAGCACAAACCAAGTAAATCTTAGTCAGATTAGCTGCACACTGGTGCAGAGGTTAGCATTGTTGCCTCACAGCAAGAGGTTCTCCGGTTTGATTCTTGGCTGGGGTGCCTTCTGTGTGGAGTCTGCATGTCCTTCCTGCATTCACATGGGTTTGCTCTGGTTTCCTCCCACATTCCAAAGATGTGTCTGGACCATTTCTCCTTGGGACTCTGCAGAAAATGGGCTCTGTCTCAGTCAGACTTTGCCAATAAACAAATGTTAATTAAAAAATAAAAAAATAGAAAGTTACTAATAAGTAGCAAAATAAATGCACAGCTATGACAATGATGCACTCAAAATACAAAATGTACTTATACAAGGTGTTTCAAGGCTAGTATTGAAGTCATAACCAGTGTAAAACTGTCACAATCAATAGCATGGTTGCTTAGAGTTTTTTTTTTTTTTTTTTTTTTTTTTTTATATAAACAAAAAACATCTTTATTAAATTATCACATATGATATAGGTAATCTTACGTTTATATAAATGAAAACAAACCACATTGACACAATTCCATTTTCAAACATTATACATTACAAACCACGTTGACACAATTGTAGTTGCAAATATTATACATCACTTATAAACTATTCAGTCATTATCAAACACTACATAACTCATTAATATCCTGCCTTCTTTTAAAACTTCCTCCTCTGCATGCATTGTTCCCAAAGTTCCCATTTTTCGTATATAATTTACTCCCATCCTTTTTCTAAAGATTCAACTAATCCAATAAAGTTGGTTTAGCTTTTGATTTCCATTTTCTAGTAATTGTTTTTTGGCAGCCACTATAATTAGACTCAGCAAGGCCTTACTATGTCCAGGAAATTCTGATTCTGTATCATAGCTCAAAAAATAATTTCCTTAATTACACCAGTTTGCTCACCCAATATCTCTGATAAAACCGTCTGCAGGGACTCTTTAAGGTCTGCCAACTCATTACACTTCCAGAAAATATGTTCCCAGTTATCTCTTTCTTCCCCATCACACCTCCAACATTTGCTGTCCACCTGAGAAAAAAATAATTTGGAGTCTACTTGGGGTATAAAAATACCTATGTAAACACTTCCAAGCAAAGATCCTAAATCTTCTAGACTTTGTTGCATATTTGGGAGACATACATATATCATGGTTGTTTAGAGTTGAGCAGCTCTGAGCAAATGAGCACAAGAATCTGCAAATGTGGACAACTTATAATAACACAGAAATGCAAAAAATTTTCAAATAATCCTGCAGGACTATAACAAAAAAGCACACTCCAAGGTTCTGCAGCTATCAGAGGCCTACAAATGGTTAGAGTATTTCACTACTCTCACTAGAGGGCAAACCATGGCAATTCTTAGATTACAATAAATACCAAAAAATAAGTGTAGAGCTGTCACAGTAACTCAGCACAAATGCATAGTGTACTTATCCCAGGTGTTTCAAGGCTGGCTGTTCGTCAAATGTGGTGTAAAATTGTCACGATCAGTAGTATCGCTGTTTCGCACAGAGTAGCTCTGAGTGAATGAGCACAAGGCCGCACAAATGCGGGTGACTGCCTGCTGGTGATTTGAAACAAAAAAGCAAGAAAAGTAATCCAATCTCTTTTTGTGTGTGATGTTTGGTTGCTTAAACTGCTTTCTGGATTATCTGTTCTGTTTTGTTTTCTGTTTTGAGAAATCTGTTTGGCCCTGGTGTTTTTGTTGTATGTGGCAGATAGACAATTAAATGTCACATTTCTCTTGTTTTTTTATTGGTTATTTTGTTTCTTGAATGTTAATTAAATACACAGAGTATATCTTTGGCCTTGACTTCCCTGATACGACTCAAGGCCTGCAATAATTGCATGCACTGTTTGACTCCCTGCTGGTGATTTGTGCCACACCCCTCACATTCCTTGATCTACTTTTGAAAGTTGATATAAATTGAACTTTGTAAGCTCCTCCCATTATACACTACCGTTGATATCCTGAATTATTTATTTGCCTTTTCTTATGTTTATTTTGAAAAAAGTATATTTTGCCTAACATGGTGTGCTCTGCTGATTAGTTTGCTCTGAATTCACTATCTAGCTAGTTGTTGGATAAAATGGTGCATTTTTACACTCTATTATTGATTTATTTATTTATTTATTTCAGTTTGATGATCGGCGATGTCCAGTGGGCCATGAAGAATCCGTTTTCAGTGGAGGCCCGAGAGAAAAGCTCCAATGAACATTTACACAGTAACAATATATACAATCAATTTTGTCAGAGGAAGATACAGCATACAGTACAAACTTTGATGTGTTAAAATATAGAATACAGTACAATAAAAAAAATGAATGTGTTATACATATTTTGCTAAAGAGAAATAAAAATAACTGTGGAGATTTTTCTTTTTTTTTTACTGAGGACATCCGATTGAGCAGGAGAGAGGCATGGGTGCAGTAGAAGACTGTCCCATTGGGATATAAAGGGGTGCTTGAGCAGAGGCTGGATAGGTTAGTGGCTAGAGGGGGAGATTAAGTTGGGGAGTCGGATGGGCATATCCATTTAGTAGTAAGATAGGAGATTCAGAGGGATTTAAATTTGGTGTGATTGGGGGTATTGCGCAGAGTTGAAGGGAGAGAGTTCCAGAGTTTGGAAATGGAGCAGGAGAGTAGGAGGTGGCCAGGGGGTCGAGAGGGTTTGTAGATTTGTAGGAGGTTTTGGTTTTCTGATCTTAGGGAGTGATTAGGGATGTAGGGGGTTAGTGCAGTAGGGAGAGATGGGCAGCTAGTGGGTTTGTGGATGAGCTTGTGGGCATTAGTGAGTTTAAGCAAGGTCAGGTAATTGGGAAGTTCGAGCCACTGTAGAGTATGGAGAGAGTGACAATGGTGGGAGGACTTTTTTGAGTTAGTAGCAAATTTGATTATTTTATTATAGCATGATTCGAGTTTGTGTTGTAGACCGAGTTGGAGATTGTTTAGCAGGGGGCACCATACATAAGAGAGGGGAGCAGGTAGGAGGAAGCTAGGGTTTTCCTGCATAGGGGGAGAGATAGCAGTTGTGTCGGGTCTATATTATAGGAATGAAAACTGACAAGAGCGAATATGGCTTGAGCAATGCATACTGAGTGAATGTCTGTTATATCGAAACATACAAACAAAACACCTAACACGGGAAAACTCTCAGAAACTGTTTTATGCAAGGGGCAAGCCCCCCTGCACCCCCCACACTCCCGCTACTTAAATATACCAACTCCAAGATTGCACTCCATTGAAGTAAAGGGAAGAATTCCCTACAGCGATCTCTGTTCACTTTTTCGATATTCTCGACATTCACTCACTATGTGTTGCTCAAGCCGTATTCGCTCTTGTCAGTTTTCATTCAAGTAATATAGACCCGGTTGTGTCTGTATAGAAGTCCCAGTTTTTGGCGTTTTTTTTTAATGGTGGGTTGAATATGGGTGTCAAATTTTAGATGATCGTCAATAATGACAACAAGGAGTTTGGTATTAGAGATGATTTCAATTGGGATGTTATTGTTGCTGAGTATTGAGAAAGAGTTTATATCTATTTAGGAGTTTCTGGAGGGAGAAAAGAGTATCAGTTTAGTTTTATTAGCATTAAGGGCAAGATGGTTATTTTTCATCCAGGATTCAGTTTTACAGAAGGCTGACTGAGTTTTTAGCAGAAGTTCGGAGGGAGTGAAGGTAGAGCAAATGATTGTAGTGTCATCTGCATATTGAATTATAGATGAGTCAGGGATCGTGTGGTGAAAGTTGTTAATAAATATATTGAAGAGTAGTGGTCCTAGAACTGAACCTTGTGGGACTCCAGTGGGGGTGTGAAGAAAGGGGGAGGTTGACGATTTCCACTGGACAGCTTGCTGATGTTCAGAGAGGTAGCTTGAGATCCTGGCTAAGGTAGTGTTGAGAGGCTGAGAGAAGAGAGATGAGTTAAGAGTAGGTGGTGGGAGATGGTGTCAAAAGCTTTGGATAGGTCAAGGAACATGGAAGATACAAGTCTACCAGAGTTGCGATCTTGATTTATGGTTTCAGGAAAGGCTAGGAGGGCAGTCATAGTACTGTGGCCAGGGTGGAAGCTGTGTTGAGTAGAAGGCTGTTTTGAGAAATCTCATTTCTGTGTTTTTACATCAAGAGGAGTGAGGCTTTTCCATCTAATGGCAGTAGGTGGTAGTCTGGTCTACCCAAGTTGGGAAACACACTAGAGAGCCTCGAGTGTAGTTGTTATATTGGCCAGAAGGTTTATTAGTCAGAACTGAGCAGTCCTTGGCTCATTTTCTCAGAGCTAAGCAGTACTTGATGTCCTCTTCTGTGCCTCAGAAGTGTTTGTCTGCATCTCTCATCATCCAGGCAAAGCTAAGTACTTTTATTGAATAATCATATTTTTATAAGCTGTTTAAGTACACTTCTGCTGAAGTCTTAAATTATTTATTGCCTCTCCCTGTGACTTTCCATTTGTTTGTTTGTGGTAGCATTCCGCTTGGAACAGTCTTTAACTGTGTTTTTACATTAGTAGGACAGGGATTAGTTTCTAGTGGTAGTAGGTGTTTACCTGGTCAGTCTGAATTGGGAAGCACATAAAAGGACTCTAAGTATAGTTATTTTATTGGCCAGAAGGCACAGTAATCAGTTTTCTGAATTTTCAGTTTGTATAAATATGGCAGCTTTTTCGAGGAGTTGCTCACTGTGCCAGTGCCCCGTACAGATAAAAGCAACTAAAAGCAAATTATCACTATAGAACTGCCCATAAAGTGGAAAACTGTAATAAAACAGTAAGTATAGAGCAAACACCTTGCATATTGACATGCTCAGAGCAGCTACTGTACACATCGAGCAGTGAACCATTACATTTAGTAGAATTTAGTATTTTATAATCTAGTATTTCTCCTAACCCACCAAAAAAGCAACCTTAACTGTCTTCTGTTAACCCCTTTACACTACACCATTGTAGCTCACTAATTGGGGTTGGGAGACTGGCATAATGGCTAAGGTATCTACCTCACAGACACAAGGTACAAGGATTATTTCTCACCTTAGAGGAAAATTGTCAGGGCTTAAATGGCCTACAAGGACAGCTAGTGTAGTACTTAACTATGATCCTATGAACGTATGGATTAGAGGACTGGACAACATGAACATGCAATTTCCTAACTTCTCTGAAGACAGCTTGGTGGATGTGGGAGACAATGTAGCAAATGTCTCATGTTAACTGACAACCACTTAATCCTTAAAGTAACAGATGCAGTATGCGAGAGGTGTGCATACACAGTGTCACTGGAGGCTAAGCTCTTGCATACCAGCACACATCAGGTTGTCAAAACCACACAAACAACATCCACCACACATAGCACATAACACACACAGACCAACTTATGCTGAGGTACTTAATTCCACTCTTTCTAAAACAAAGACCTCCTAGGCTGCCCATCAGCAAAGATTATCCTCAGCATATCCAAAAGTGCTCGGCAAAAGCAACACCTAACACCATACATACGGTCACACTCAGTGAAGCCCCAGATACAAAGCCCATAAGGTAAGCAAATGGACTTCCCAGGACTCTAGTCATAGGTGACTCCATTGTAAGATATACTGATGCCCTTATAACCAGGATGAACAAGGAGCCACAGCCGCAGTCTGTCCAAGTTTGCCTGGACTTCTGAGAAATAAATTCTGAACATTAAGGAACCCAGCACAGAACCCTGTGATATGCCACTGGTGACTGTTTTTTTGTAAAAAGTGAAGTCACCCACTTTGACAGTATGTATCCTGTTGGTCAGCCAGTTGGCTACCCATCTAGTAATACAGGCATTAATTCCCAATTGGGAGAGTTTCTCTATAATACCTGAGTGGGGATTGTATCAAATACCTTGGCTAGAGCAAGCTAGGTGGTTTGCACTGTTTTTCCCTCGTCCAGGGCCTTGGTGACTTTCTTGAAGTCAACCATGTATAACAGGCATGATCTACCATTAATGAATCCAAATTGTGTTGGGTCCAGAGTTTGGTAATTATCTATATCCTTGTGAATAAGGTCCATAATGATTCTTTACATGGCCTTGCAGATGAGGCTAGTCAAGCTTATGGGCCTAAAATTCCCAGTGTTGGTTGATGGTCCCCCTTTGTGCAGAGGGATTACTGTTGCTGTCCTCCAGTCTGCTGTAACATAGCCAGTTCTAAGGCTGTGGTTAAACAGGGATCTAAATGGGTTTGCTAAGTTGTTTAAAAAGCAACCTGGGATGTTGTTTGGTCCCACTGATGCCGTGTTTTTGGCCTTGGAGAGCACTGAGATGACCTGCCCTCTTGAGATAATAGGTTGAGGAAAGGTGGCATGTATCCTTTATGGGATGGCTGGAGGCAATGGGGGGGGGGGAGTGAAATTTTTTTTCCAAATCTGTCAGCTAGCAGGTTGGCTATTGCCTCCATATGAGTATGGGTGTTGCCATCCACAAGCAGTTCAGAGCATAGCTGGGTATTTCCTTTTAGATTTCAGATGTAGTTATACAACTGCTTAAGTGATAGACCACTGATGCACTCCTGTGCATAGGAGTCCATGTTATCTGCATTTGAGGAGGATTTGAAACTTCTTATACCATCACTTATTAGGAGGTAATTTGAATTAGAAAAATTATTAAGCATTTTTGAGCTTAATGGGGTATCTGGTCTTATAATTACATTGAGCGTGACTGATTAATGGTCCGATCTTACCAGGCAGGACATCACATAGGGGGTACAATGCACTCCCATGTTAGTGAGTACCATGTCCAGGACATTTGAGTTTCTTGTGGGTGTACTGACTAGCTGTTCCAGAGCATTTGCACTGACAAAGTCCAAGAACCGCTAAGCCAGCATGTTTGTAGTGATGCATGTTTCCCAATTGATGGTAGGATAATTAAAATCACCCATAAGTAAGATGCTGGACTGTATGCAAGTGACTCCAGTAAGTCCAGGTATGCAGTATGGTATTCCTGTTTCATAGTGGGAGACCTATAGCTAGTATGATGTGGTAGGAAGCTTTGCCTATAGTTAATTGGACATGGAGTAGCTCAAGAGAGTCATATTGTTTGACCAGTCTTGAGGTATATGGTTCTTTCACACTCAGTTTGTGGTCTGAATGTATTGAAGGCATTGTAGCCCTGCATGGCCAGGGTGCTTTCCATGCCTTTGAACCATGACTTGGTGACTGCACAGACGTCAACATCTTCCAAAGTGAGAACTGCTTCCAGGGAGTGGAGTTTCTTCTTTAGACTCCTTGCATTAAGCAGCAGTACCTTTTTAATATTATTGTTTTAATAAATGTTTGCCTTTACTTTAACTCTGCCATAAACTTAATGACGTCTGAACATATATCTTATTGTTGTCAGCCACTGTGATAAGGCTTTTACCATCCTTGACAAGATCTTATTTGTTCCATGGCTTGTCAGTTCTACCTCAGCAATTTCAGTCAGCTCTATCATCAGCTACATTTTTACTTCTCTGACCTGGTTATAGTTTGTGGCTTGACTCAAGCATTCCACTACAGCTTTTCTCATTATGGTTTTTACCCTGGACACAAGTTCCATTCTATCGAAAGCCATCACGACCCTGTTCTTCATCTCTTCATCATTGCTAGCTTCGGTGTCACTGGATCAACTTCTATGACACATGGCCCTGCTGTACTATTTTGTATCCATTCTTTTAACACATCTCAGGAGCTGTTACTCAGTTTAACAGTGAAGGACTTGTTTTCTCAAGAACTGACTCAGTATTATTATCATTAACCAACCTTATGGACTTTGAGGGAATTGTTAATTAGCCTTGACAATTGCTGGACTCTGATCTCAAAGTGTTTGACTTCTGGCTTAACTATCACAGCCATTTCACCGCTAGTCTATTCCAGCTGCTGTTGCACAAACACCAGTGAAATTTAACTTCAGACTTCTTCAGCTGTATTCATATTATTTTCTGGCAACACTGAGATGTGAGACATTGTTACTAGATTTGAAATTTGCTGGGACCTGGTTTTAGATCATTTTGTTGATGGCCCTGGTATGTTTCCTGTGTTTAATAACATCTAAGAACACATTCACTTCTTCCCACTGTGCCGTTTTTTGCTGCTTCTGGTTGCCTGACACTGATCTGCTCTCAAAGTCTGACCTTGTTTGCCTGGTTTGGCAGTCAGCCCATAGAGACCATCAACAGGAGGTTAATGGAAGCATTAAAATCTACTTCACTCGGCTACGTGGCCTGTCCCTATTTTGTTTTTTACCTGGACGTACTATTAACAGGGATTTTGTAACGTATCAGAGTTGGCTACTTGCCAAACTGGGATGCTGCTAGTTACAATGTTATTATCATTCTGCTACATAAACTTACTTTACTTTGGATGATATGGCAGTACCCATTTCTTAATGCCGGCCTAGTGATCAGTCTACTTACTGCTTTTGTCATCTTTGGTTCCATTATTCAGTCTTGATATCTAATCAATCAACTCTGTCCAAAGTTTACACTGTTTTGTAATTCTTGTTGCTATAGTTGATCTGTGGCTCCCACACATTACGTCAATCGCAATTTCAGTTATGAATAAACAGTTTTCTTTTCCGTGTTGATAAAGCTAGGTTGTTTTGCAGTTTGATATTACCTACATTGGTTTTGAAACAATTTATAACTGCTACCTGCTGTCATCTTTCACTAGTCATACTAATAATATGTAACTACCCAGAACATTCTATACCTTTACCCTGGCTCTACTGTCATATCACCCCTTGTGGATCTTTCTGCCTCCACTACTCCTCCTCCTCTGCTCCCCGTCTCTGTTGTATTGTTGCTGAGACTGTAATCACAGAAGGTCTGACTCCATCATCTGTTTTATTTTGGATAACATCTCCTTGATCTTTCTTCTAGGAATTCCTTATTGGATGCACTGGTCATTGCCAGAAAGTTGTCTGCAAGTTTCCTCTGATCCTTCTCACAATTACATGATTTGATGCATTCTGTCAAAGGCTTTACAGAGTGCTGAAACTAACACAACTATTATGGGGATCTTGCCTACACTACAGATTTTACAGACCCACAAAATAAGTTCTTACCTAATTTCCACCAAGTAGTCGTTCTGTGCAGAACTGCAGATAACTCATTGGGTGCCCAGTGCTGCTCCGCAGTCTGGAACCCCTCAACAATAACTTGAGGAACAAAATTTTAAAAAAAGCTCAATTCTCTGATCTGGCATTCCTCCCTCCTCTCATTAGTGGGAATGCCAGGTCTGGGTCATGTTCTCACAGTGTGAGCAAAGGAAAAAGATCCATTCTGTGATCTGGCTCTTCTCCCTTTTCTCCAAAGTAGGAGTGTCAGGTCCTTTTCATGCCCTCATGTTCTGTGAGAAACAGAGAGAGAGAAAAAAAAAATCTGTCGACTATGACTCCTAATACTTTGGACCCAGGGAAGTTGCTCCTCAGCTTGTAGTTTTATGTCAACATCCTCTGACATTTTCTTACTCTCCACAACAAGCTTTAATCTGTTCTTTTTCTATTACGTACCACATCCATCTTCACTACTCAGTCTTATTCACATGAATCCAGTGTGACAATAAATCATCACACTCATTTGCTATAGCGCATAGCTTTGTATTTTTGTATATACTGTAAATAACTTCTGTTCTCCCAAACCTACTGTTGCAACTGTATGTAAAATCATCAATAACTGTATTTTTTCATTTCACACAGAATTATACTCACAGCTTCTGGAAAGTGACTCATCAGATGGCACACAGATCTCTGTCAGACTGCAAAACAGTGGCAGAAAGACAGAGAAGATAATCAGCAGACATCACTCATAAAGGACGAACGCAACAACCTGCTCAACAGTCCAGGGTGCATCAAGAGCAGACGGAGAAGGAAAGAGTACTTCTAGAAGCTTCTAATGAAGAAAATCCCACAGAATCTGTATTGACACATGCAAGGTCTGCAAAGAAAGAGGAAGGAAACCCTAGAAGAAGGTACAAAGTGCTGTAAGAAAAATAAAGTCAGGGAAAGGGGCAGATATGATTGAGATATTGGGTGCATTAGGGGAGAAATGGCTCGTGTGGGAAATCACCATGGTAAGGGGAGAAACATACATACTCCAGACAACTAAAGAATAAGCAGGGTAGTGCCAGAGTACATGAACAAAGAGGATATCCAAAAATGCAGGGAGCAAAGAGATATCAAACGCTTGTCATGCTGCATGAAAGTGATGGAGATGGTGACTGATAAATGGATACGCAGAGTAGTAGAGAGTAATACAAAGGGTAATTAGTTCAGATTATAATTAGGATGCAGTACAACTGAAACAGGCCTTGCAGTAAGACTGATTTTGTAGGGGAAGCTAGAGATGAGGAAACAATCCGATTAGGCACTCCTAGACATGGCTAAAGCATATGATAAGGTTCCAAGAAAGCTCATTTAGGCAGTCCCTTGATGGTTCAGAATCCCAGCAACATTGATAGAATTAGTGCAGGCTATGTTCAGGGATCCAATAACACAAGTACGAGCAGTGCTTGGACTCGGAGAGAGTTCCCAGTCGGAGTGGATGTGCATCAGAGGTCACCCCAGAGTCTACTCAGGTTCACCCTGCTGATGGGTTATAATGGCAAACAGATGGGAGGGATCACCAAGGCTGCTGTATGTAGATGATGTGGCATTATACGCAGACTTGGAAAAGGACTGGAATGCAATACCAAAGGCACATGGGATGAAACAGAGTACAGAAGTCAGTGGTCATGGCAGCAAATGAGGGGAAATCAGAAGAAGGTGAAAATTGCGATGTAAAATAAATAATGGAACAGGTTAGCTTCTAATATCTGGGAGAAACATTGAGAAGAAGAGATGCCTGAATGAGAAGGTCAATGCTAGAAACAGATGGGTCGTAGTCAATTGTCAAAGTGACAGAGGTAATGTATGACAGAAGAATGTTAAAGAAACTGAAAGGTAAGGCGTGTAAAATAGTAGTGTGATTTGTTCATATTTTTGGTACAGAAACCAGGGCACAGAAGGCAAAGGAGCTGAGAAAGTGATGGAGATGAAGTGCTGAGATGTACGGTGGAATGCTCTTTGTGGGACAAATGAAGAAATGAAGTAATCAGACCATGGCCGGCCTTGGGCCCAATTTGGACCATTATGGTGCAGCCACCAAGCTGTTCACACTACCTACCAATCCACCTCCAACTCAATTGCTATTTACCCTCTGGCCCCCTGGACATAAGACTATTTCAGATTAGGTATCAGGGATGCATTTTATTACTATGCAATACAACAGAATGATATCTTTATTTAGTATCTTCTATTCTGTTAAAGAAAACACAGCACTAAGCAGACCAAACAACTCTGAAGTAAGCTCAACTGAAACATGAAACCTGCTACAATCTTCTGACCCATTACATTCCCCAACCTTCGTCTCCATGCCCATTATGCTGGGATACCAGTACGTCCAACAAATGAGTGATTAGGAATGGGCTTGATGGTTGTGGGGAGTTGGGGGCCAAAAGGAATACAGAAATTTTCTAAAATCAGTTATACATTTTAGTATCAAGTAACCATGTCTTCCTTCATGGGTTTCTAGTCACCTCCTGCAGCTTTTCTGCACTAAGTCCCTTGTCCAGGTGATTCTAATATCTTGCTGCAGTTGTAAAACTGTTGAACTTCCTAAGAATAATTATTATTAATAATAATAATAATCACAGATCTCTCCTTAGAAATGGCATTGCTCACACTTATGACACACATAAATATTTCTGAAAGTTTATTTTTCTTTACTTAATTATTTGCTAAACCAGGTAAATTGATTAATGCTTGTAGACCATTTACAGCCACATCTCAGGCCACAAGGACAACAGTAAAGATTATATGCCGAGAAGCTTCATGGTAGCCACTAAACAGCAAGTTTTGCCACATGAGAAGAAATCCGATATGGATCTAGGGAAAACCATATGAATCTAGGGAAAACATGCAAAGTGGACACAATTTCTTCAGCTTTCTATACCACACTTCCCCAAAAAATCTCCTCCTCAATCCCACCCAACTATTTTCTACTTTAAGTTTCTATTTGTCTGTACTAACCCCCACCCCCCCCCACCCCCATTTTATGTGACTGAAACTGTGGTATCATTTCAGTACTTTTATGAGTGAAACTCATTTTACATAGTCTCTTGAGTACATTTTCAGATCCAGCTATTCCATTTTTGAGCAGATATCCTGAACATTTGACAAGAAAACTTGCATTTCTATTTTTCATCATTGATCCATTTGAATTTGTCTAAAAGTGAGTCAGCCTTGTTTTTTTAAAAAACTGTTTGAAGTTTTTGACAGGAAGTTCCAAGAAAACAGATTTTCATTTATAATTTATCAATTCAGCAAATCTTTTTGCTTCTTATTCAACTGAAATTTCTTCTTAGTAGAAGATTTTAAATAAAAAAAAATCCTGTCAAGAAATCAGTTTATAAGTGTAGCTTGCTGTCAGCCATTTTGGCTGCACACACACACACACACACACACACACACACACACACACACACACACACACACACAGAAAAATAAATGTGTTACCACATAAAGTATGCTTTTGGTTTACACTTATTTCTTATTAATAAACATATTTATCTTACCATAATTATACTGGCATGTGATACCTGGAGGTATCATAAATGACAACAGTTGCTTTATTCAGTTTAGCAAAGCAGATCCACAAGCACAGCAAATACAAGAGAAGTCTATGGTTGGCACACTTATGGTATCAGACAGGCAGGAAGGTGTATCTTTTTGCAGGGGTATGATGAATAGGTCCAGGTCTGTTTTACTAATCGAACATTATAGCACACTAGAATGTGCTTATTCACATTGCAGCCATGACATCAGTCCCCAAACTGTTACCAATCATGAGACAGACATCTCATCAAGCTGCAGCAAATCTTACCTTGGTTTGCCTTATCTGTAAGTACAAATGGCTTTATTCCTATTGGATCTCACCTCAAGAAAGTCCAGAACATCAGAAAAATTTGCTTGATGATTTTCTCAGCTTATTCTTACACGTGTAACTCACTGTGGATGGTAGATCTTTACTATACTTCATATTTATGAAATGTGTAACTCCCTGTGGATGGTAGATCTTTACTACACTTCATATTTATGAAATGTTTTATATTAATGCTTTACTCATGCCCACAACAAATGGGTCAGATTTATGTGCTAACTTTTTATATTGCAAAATCTCAAGTGTTTGTAAAATCTAAGTCAGCCATATATTTAGCCCCGTCTTTTCTATAGCTTACAGGTCTAATTACTTACCCCTCCTATCATACTAACTTGTCAGTTCAGTCAGTGATTTCAACTATTGTCTCACTTACATATAAAACACAGTACTTTTCTAGCAACCTTTAAAGTAGTCTGGAAGACCTGGGGGGGGTGATTACATATTTTTATGTGGGATATGATGGGAAATATACTAAATGGAGTAAATTATTAATGTTATAGCAATACTATCTGCTATAGCTAAACTTCTTGAAGGTCTCTGCAAGGCAGATGTGGTGAATGGTTCTTGTTGTCAGGTCCAAGACAGAATGCAAAATGCTCTGTCTCACTAAGAGTCTTATCAAAATAATATCAAATATTACTGCTGGGATAGTTTTCAGAATGACATCATTTCTTGTCATCTGACTTCTAGTACCCAGGTAAAACCCCCATTGATGAAGCTGGCAGTATTTAGCATCTACCTGTAAAAATACTCATGCAAGGGCTTTTGTTCAGATCTTTGGCAGATGCTGGAAGACATAAAACAATTGCATTCATTCATGCTTCCAGAGTAGCAATTAGTTCACCCCTGAGACAATACAGAAAGCTTCCTAGTACAGACTTTGTGTCGTTAGTTGCATTGAAACATCTTTATGCCTTATAAGGTAATTTAATTTCAAATATTTTTTCTAAAGTTTGCTGGACTGAGGTTAACCCTCCAGTTTCCTCTGTTAACCTCAGTAAGAAGCTGAGATCCCTCATAAAATCCTCCAAAGCTAGTTACAAAAACAAAATCGCCACTGATTCTAAAGACAACCACAAAGCATTCTGTAGCTATGTCAAGAATCTCAATGACAGCACTCAGATCTGCTCTGAGTTACAGCACAATGGCACTAAATATACAGAACCAACTGATATTGCCAACATCCTGGCAGATAGGTTCAGTGCTAACTTTACCCCCCTCCCACCCCCTAAAGGGCCCATCTCTATACCAGAAGAATGCAGAGTCCCTGTAATCATGGCTGCACAGGTAAAAACCACACTCTCCAAAGCCAAGAACACAGCAACCATGAGACCTGACAACATCCCAACTACAGAACGAACTGGCACCCCACCTAATTACCATGTTCAATCATAGCCTCACTTCAGGCTTTGTACCCACTGAATGGCACACAGCTATGGTTATCCCACTCCACAAAGGGGAGCCACCAGGGATCCCAGGATCTACTGTCCCACTAGCCTGACGAGCCTGGTCTGCAAGGCCATGGAGCGTATCATTATCGAACTTATAAACAAAGACATTGGTAATCTCCAAACTCTGGACCCCACCCAGTTTGGGTTTATAAAAGGCAGATCATGTCTCTTAAACTTGATAGACTTCTTTGAAGCAGTCACCAAAGCCGTAGATGAGGGTAAGGTGGTTCACATAGCCTATCTAGATCTCGCCAAGGCTTTTGACACCACCCCCCTCTCTGGAATTATAGATAAACTCACTAAAGTAGGTATAAATCCCTATGTCACAAGATGAGTTGCCAACTGGCTCACTGACAGAACCCACACTGTGAAAGTAGCAGACTCCAAATCCGACTTCAGACCAGTGACAAGTGGAGTACCACAGGGTTCAGTCCTGGGTCCTCTCTTGTTTGGTATCTACTTCTCTGAAGCACAGCTAACACAGAAAGTCTTTGGCTAACGAAGTTCGCAGATGACTGCAAACTAGGAGCCATAATCAAAACTCATAACAATGTGGACATCCTAAAAAAGGGCCTCACTGAGACAGATGCTGGGTGTCAAAGCCATGGCCTCAAGCTCAATGGCAAAAAATGCATTGTCATCCCCTTTGGTAAAAACATTGTACCCAAACTACCACATAGGCAGTAGTCTACTTAACACCAAAAGTGTGATAAGAGACCTTGGGACACAGGTGGACAGTAGTCTCTCCTTTGATAATCATATCACCACAGTAGTCAAGAAATCCTTCTACGTGGCACACCTCATCACAAAAGGTTTCTCATCCAGGAAAAAAGAGGTCATTGTTCCCCTCTACTCATTGCTCATTAGACCCATTATAGAGTACAACGCCTCTTTTGGTATGTACCTCACAAGACATGTACAACAACTGGAAAGGCCACAGAAATACCTCACAAAGAGGATTACCAGCCTCATAATGATGCCCTATGCAGACTGCCTCAAAAAACTCCAGCTTTACTCCATTGCATATCACCTACTCAGAGGCGATCTCTGCCTAACATACAAAGCTATGTCAAACCCAGAGCTGTTGGACATGCTCCACTTAAAGAAATCCCAATCCCTCCGAGCTACACGCTCTAGGGACCTAAACCTTGTCACCACAATAAACAGAACATGCCGGAGGGATAGATTCCTGTTCCAGAGACTTCCCAAACTACCTATCTATATCAAACAAAACTCCTCATTAGCAATCTTCAAGAAAAATCTTGATGATTGGACGGGAAATAGGAAATTCACCGCAGGATCACTTCTGTGGCTCTGCTCGACAGGGGCACAGGAAAATAATTTTTTTGGGTGGCAAAAGCCAGGGTACCTTTTTGGCTAGGCTTATATAGGCCCTAGGGCCAATAGCCTAGTACCTACCTATGAGCCTATGAACCTATGAACATATACATTTAAAGAGAATAGTGCATCTATATTTCTGTTATCTTCCAGTAGGGCACACTGTGGATACATTTTAAACACAGCACTTTACAAATACATTTTCAACATAAACAGCTGTACAGAGCAGTTTGATATACGCATGACATACAGTTCTAATAAATTTGTAACACAAGCATCTTATATAAATTAGTTTATATTCACAAATGACCTATAATTATTTATAAAATTCCAGCTAGCTGTGCTGGCAGCACCCCCTTTCATCACAGTATAAAAATGTTATATCATCATTCTTTAGGAAAACACTAGTAAAAATGCATATTTATTTTATTTATTTACTTACTTATTGACATTTGATTACCCAGAAAGTCCGACTGGGTAGGAGCCCATTTTCAATGGAGGTCCAAGGGGAAGCTCCAAAGTATTACAAAACATTTTAAGAATAATAATTTTACAGTCTTTAAAGATAATACAAAGAACAAAGATGGTTTAAATAATTACACCAATTTAGACATAATCTCAAAACACTTATTAAGAATAGATACAAGTCATTTGACAATGATTTAATAGCCAGAGAAATTTTAGCCAGTTTATAGACTGGTGCTGCGGTAGCGTTGTCGCCTCACAGTTAGACGTTGCCCGTTCGATTCCCAGTTAGAGCGTCTTCTGTGTGGCGACATGCGTGAACGGGCGTTCCTTCATTGAAGGTTGTGCGTTAGGCCCGGCAAGCCAGCACATAAAACTCTACTGCCAATCATTAGCGGACCGGAGTTCCGTTGTGGCGACCCCTAACTGGAAAAAGCCGAAAGACACAAACAAATAGACAAATTAAAAGTAAGTTAGTATAATGCAAACAGGAATTGCAATACAAAGTGAGAGGAAAAGCAGACTTATGGTATATTTACAAAGAAAGCCAGGGGAGAGCAATTGATAGATTGTAAGCAAGTAAAGTAAAGATTGCAAAGAAGGGAGAGTTAGCAGATGTAAGGGATAAATATGTATCTGTCAACAATAACCTTGTGCTTTTAAACATCTGACCTTCAAGAAGTTCATCCATAACAGATGGTATTAGTGTAAAACAGTATATAACCCCATAAAATACCACTAGCTGTAGTACAAGAGGAAAAAGGTAATTAGTTTATTTCTCCCTAGCACTTTGGCAACATCCTTTAAAGAAGTCTATATTAAATAACTGAAGAGGAGTTTCAGCAAACACCTCTTCGGCATACATAATGAATGAACGCACTAAACCGCGATTGTTCAGAACAGTGATTTCTTTCCCCTGGGAAAGAAATCACTTGGCCGGGTCTATATCAGAAGATCAAAGTTTTAAAAACTTCGAATCTGATATGGTCGACACCATATGATCGAAGTCTTGAAACTTTGAATCTTTTAACGGAGATCTCTGTATAGCGCGGAAAGGGAAGATTTCCATTTTCTGCACTTTAGTGCGATCTCAAAGTTGGTATATTTAAGTAGTGGGGGTGTGGGGGGTGCAGAGGGGCTTGCCTCCCTGCTTAGAGCATTTAAATGGGTTTGTTTTTGTAGGTTGTTGTGTTTTATTACATTTTCGATGTTTCAAAACTTCGATTATATGGTGTCGACCATATCAGTTTCGAAGTTTTAAAACTTCGATCATGTAATATAGATCCGCTTGGTCACTCCCATAAGTTTGCCATTTTCTCTGTTGTAGTGTGATCTTGGAGTTGGTATATTTAGTTAGGGAGGGTGTGGGGGCACAGCCCCCAGTGTTGGGGGTGTGGGTGGCAGAAACACTTTGTTATGTTTCTAATGATTTTTTTCTGTTTTTAGACAAGTAATTTCTTTCCCAGGGAAAGAAATCACTGATGTCAGCATTCGTGGCTTTGTGCGTTGCTGTTTATGTGCCA
Organism: Protopterus annectens; assembly: GCF_019279795.1. Lineage (NCBI taxonomy): Eukaryota > Metazoa > Chordata > Ceratodontiformes > Protopteridae > Protopterus > Protopterus annectens. Next base: position 1,573,587,487 of record NC_056729.1, read on the forward strand.
CCGAAGAGGTGTTCATTGAAACACTTCTTCTGTTATTTAATATAGACCCCCCCTTTAAAGGGAGTAAACCAAAAAAGCATCACATATACTTCATTTAAATATATTTTCTAACCAACAAAATATATCCGTTTAATCTAAATTCATTCTTAAAGGTACAGGGCCAAAAAAAAAAAACAAATATATCTAATAAGCAAAAAAGTGAAATACAGTAAAATATTTTGACAGTAAACCTCTATTATCATTTCTTACTTCATGTTAAAAATGCATACTCATACTTTATCCTGTGGCATGAAAACTAAGGAAAAAAATCTAAACAGAATAAAACAACTATTTGCTATTTGTACAAAAACTCTTCCACAGGCATTTATTAATTAGACCTCCAGAAGCCAAAGTATTGAACTTCAAAACTAGCAATATCTTTTGTTTTCTGTAGGCATCATTTTATTTTAGTTACAGAGACAGAAACTATGAGTTTATTAAGAACTACATATTCAAATACACGTGTTTTATCCTCCATAGTAATGCTAAAAATGCTGTACAACTCTGACTTCGGACAATGTACCATCCCTGAAATAATCTGATATGCTGAGTTGGGCTTTCACCATGGTTTCGCCGATGTAAAACATAAATAGAGAGCAATGACAGAACAGTGCATAAATTACTACTCTAGAATACAAACATACACCCACAGTATACTATATTGCTTCCCTATTTAAGACTGTATCCTTACCATGGAAGTAAGATGACAAATAGAAAAGTTTACTACAGCTTTTAATCTGGTGCTATTGGGGCAATCAGATAATGGACAAGAATTTCTAAATGACATACGGAGTCTTTCTGAAAAGACTTCATTAACTGACTCGTGAAAAGTCAGAAGAAACCAGTAGAAATGAAGATCTGACACCACCCGAGTGGTACAAGAGACATAATCTGTACCAAAGTATAGACTATAAGGATTATAAGGATTGCCCATAACTGTCCCACCTATAATGTTAAATACCATCTGCCTATTAATCTCTCTTGATATTCACAGCTACTTTTTTGTAATGACTCACATGTTGGTGTATAATACTCTCCAAAGGAGAGATTTGGTGTGCTGAGCAGGATGATGCATATAAAAAGATTTTTCCTTTGGATTCCTTTCTAACCATAGTAGGCAGGATCTTCCCATTCGATATTTCAAGGGACACATCCAGAGGCCCTAGTCCTTCTGAGCTTGTGTTAAACAAAGCAAATAAGCCTGTAGATGCCATGTCATTATTAAAGATCTTATCACTGCTAAATTACTTTCTGAATCCCATATGAAAAACAAAAATACATTTTTTCAGTACGAGAAAAAAGATCCTTTAGATAGAACATATATGTGTAACATATTTTTTAGGACAAAATTGGCAGCACTGACAACATAATGAGTAAATCTATCAAGTGTGTAAGATTTGTCTGGCATGTACTTCCCTTTGTGAATGCATACTACTTTGGGGTTAGGGCTTCATTTCCAGACACTGCAAACTGATGAGATTCAGAAGTGATTCCATGATTTTTCTTGCAACTAGACTGACTCTGTCATGCACTGACTACTCCTGAAGTGTGCCTTTTCAGTATACTTGCTCGGGTACTATAATTTATTAAAAATGTTATGGAGATATACTACTGGTTCAGTCCTCAATTCTGCAAGAACTCTGAAAAGAATCTGTGGCCTAATGTGGACTATACTAAGACATCATCTCCTTATTTACTTAAAATGCTTGCCAGGGCCCTGTTCATGTATGCTGCATGGTTTGAAGTAAAAGAACAATGTGGTACAAAAGTCTTTAGTGTTCCCACATTTTAAGTCTAAAAAGCATATGTAATGTGAGGCATAAAGCTGAAGCCTTGCATTTTCAGCACCAGTCCATATACGTACCATCTGACTCACGCCTCACTAACTACATAAACTCTCATCGGGGCAGCAGAGGAATACAATGTCTGAAGCAAGATGTAACAGAATACAATTGTACAGTAATGCTTCCAAAATGAGGTAACTGTGTACTCTTCTATTTACAGAATGTATTTATTCAGTAATTTTCATACTGCATTGTCTTCTTTTTTCTTTTGCAGTTTACGCGGTGGTAACTTTATGCTGTTTTAGTTAAGATATTCATGCTAATGTGGTCTAGGTGACATTTTCAAGTGTAACTTTATAAATATGTGTTGTTTTCATTCACCACATTGGCAATCATTGAACAGGTCAGTTGTTGAGATTTTCCCCAGTCTGAATTAGCTGTGCATTCTTCATGGTGCATTATTAGTATAATAAATGCAATTTGATCTACTTTTACTGTAGTCTTGATTTTAAGAGAAAATTCCAAAATATCATTAGTCTCTTACACCAAGATCTGAAGATAACTACATGCGTAGGTTTGCATTATAGTCAGCTGGTATAACACAGAAAGCTATACATCTTGCATTAAAACTTCCCATCATGTGTATAGAACATACTAGCAGTTTGTTTATGTTAAGACTGTTGAACTGGCACATGCTTTATATTTGGTTACATATAGTCTTTTCTTTCAAGGCATGATTTCCTGAGGAATAATACAACCCTTCTCAAATAATACTGTGGAAATTGTATGTGCACACTGTGTTAATATAACATTTCGGGAATTCATAGCATAAGAAACTGGAAATTTGTACTTCAGAGTTGAGAATGCTAGTGTCATAACTCACCTAATTAACCCTCCCACTTCTATCCCACCCTCTTTAACACATACATCTACACCTCCCCCACCCCCATTAGGAACAAAGCTGTAGGAAACCAATGCTACCCTTATAGTACAGTTGTCTCAGTTGAGACCTGAACTGTCAGCTACATGCACAAGCAACAAATGCGGTGAGAGGCACTGGAGATCAGGCATCATCCTGATGGGGGACAGTACCTATGCAAAAAGGCTTCCACTCATATAGCAGCTGATAATCACACTGCCACGCCCCCAGGGGAGGCCCTAAAGGCAAACCTTTGCTGTCCTTGCGACCATCTCCTAGCTTCTGTGTGGTGCACATCAGCCACTCAATAGGCAATACATGTAGTACCTCAACCCTCCCAGTGAAACCAGTTGTGCAGCAGCCACACTGCCTTCCTACCCCCCCCCCCCCCGAAGAGGGCTGAGCCAGCTTTGGCCACTAGCTCTCATCCTGCCATGTCACAGTCATTCCATCGCCATGGCTACTAATCAAATCCATGTCATATGACTCATAGTCAAGAATGCATCACTCCCTGTCAGAGGGCAGTGTCTCCGTTCATGATTTCTGTGTCCTGGGAAAGAGGAGGTAGTTTGATAATAGCATAGATATAATCATAAGGTTTATTAAAATGTTCTGCTCCAAAATGTTAGCATTACACAGAGGGAAAGGTTTGTATTAAACAAGGACTGTTACTAAGCATTGCTTGCTTTTAATACGTTTTTATTTACACGTTTATTGCTCTTATAATGCCACTAGTAACTGCATGCTTTATTTGATATGAAACCCAGCACAGAGTGTTTTCAGTAATCATTATCCTTGGCTTGTGTTGCATGTTTCCACTTTAAATTTGAGACAAACATCCAGTTAGCATTTCAAATGATCTAAAATAGCAGAGTGTTTTGATACAGTTTCAATGTTTTAGTTTTCGTTTACGGCAAAGAGAGCAATAAAAAAAAAGATTTATGCAGATAGTAATAAATCAGTCATATACATCTCTTCTGATCTGGCTTTATACTATAAAACCTTAGTAATTATCACATGACAGTATGCTTAAGTGACAGTGTCCAAGAAGGTAGTTACAATATACATGTGGATTACAATGTTTTTGATTTAAATCAAAAATATATATACTTTTTGTGCACTCTGTAGCTATACACAGCATTGCTTTCCAGCAGATAAGTTGCACTGACCTATTTTTATTGACTTGATATAATCTTTGGATTTCTATGGTCAGTGTTTTTTTTTTTACCTTTCTACTAAATTTCTGTTAAAAATATATCAGTCTAGCCAAGGATCAACCATAGGATCTAAGGATAGAACATGACATAATTTTCTAGTCTTTTTCTCTGTGTTATGTATTTTCTTGATCTCTGCTGAACAAGGTATCTTTTCACCACTTTTATATTCTGCCTCATGAGGGTATAAGTATGTTAGCTGCAAGATATTCTGTTATACTACATTGCTTTTGTTTTGCTATGGATTCCATTATGTGATTGTTTCTGGATTATCTCCTTGCTATTTTCAGAGCTGTGGCCTGCTATTCATTTATGTTGCCAGTTCATTCCATCCGCTCCCTATCAGAAGTTCAAGATTCAGTAATCCCAATTCTGAAATTATGGAAATTTAAGTCTGATTTAATACAAGTAATATCTAACTTTGAAAGTTATTTTTACACTGCTTTTTGTGTGTGGGGGGCCACCTTCTTTCCTCCATGTTGGGGACCTCCTGTAACCCACCCCCAGTATATATATGTATATATATATATATATATATATATATATATATATATATATATATATATATATATATATACATATATCCATCAATCCACAGCCCCTTTTTGAACATCAGGTCAGGGTGTCACTGCAACAGTAAATCATCTAGAGCCAAGGTTTACACTATCGGGTGGCTAGGCCTGTGTGGTAGTTCTTCCACACCACACACTCACACGTAAACTCACCCCATGTCCAACTTAGAGTGTGCAATCCACCTACTGCAAGTTTTTAGAATATGGGAGGAAACTGCAGCACCCAGAGGAAACCCATGCGAGCACATAGAGGCCATACCGACACTGCACAGAAGTCACTCCAGCAGATAACTAAAAATGGGGAACTACTTGCTGTGAGATGACAATGCTATCTGCTGTGCCATTGTACCTCTAACTTCAAGATCACTGCACCTGATCCATACATGACTACCTCTACCTGAATTTACTATACAGTACAAAACATCTAAAGTTTGAACTCCACATTCAAAATAATATAAATAATCACCAGAAACTTGGCATGCTTTATAAATCTAAAAACTTCTAACTCTGCTAAAACCACCCTAGCAAACACTTACCTCCTTCCTTCACTTTTATATGGAGTGCCTATCATTATCAACTTGCAGGTATCTGTTTAAACTAAACTTGAAATATGCTACAACGAAGTTGCTAAATTTGCTGCCAATAAATAATGCTATACACATCACTGCAAGGCCCTTAACAGTTTCAACTGGCTTGAACTACCCCACTGCTTGGACTTCATACAGCTAGCTACTAACCACAACATCATTTAGAAACCCCAATGCCTGTCCTGTACTAAACTCTATTCTTTCTTCTTATCACCCAAACAGACAACTTCGTTCTAAGGATAAACAAGTTCTCACCATCCATAATCATCAAAAAGCAACTGGAAATATCTTTTACTGCTATTCTGTTGCCAAAAAACAGAATTCTATTCCACAAGCTGATAGAACTGTAACTTACTATGATTCCTTCAAGCATCTTTTGAAAGACCAGCTATTAAACTCATGGTTGTGCTCATGCTATACCCCTGGTTGAACATCAGTCTTGTCTACTTTTCTCCATCTCTATCTGTACAGATTCTCTACTGATCACTACGTCATCTTTGTCTACCCTCTCTGCCACTTTACATAGCCTCTTCCTATCAGCTCCTCATCATTCATACTAATCTCTCCTAATCTCCGTCCCCTTTATAATTACAATTACTAAACACATAACTTTTATTAATAACTACTGTGAATTGCAAAAGGACTCTCTCCAGAATTATACATAGTATTTTACTTTTGCTTTTTCACATTGTTCTCTTTGTATAATATTTTTGTTATATATATTTCCCACAATATTGTTGATTATTTTTGAAATGTATAATTAATTTTTAACTGTTTTTTAGGTGATGTCTTTGATTTTTTTTTTTTTCTCCATTAAATGGAGGTTTGCTCCCCGGTCCACTGCTGAAAATAAGGTCTTTTGACCCAGTCAGACTTTCTTGGTAAACAAATGTAAATAAATAAAATATATAATCTTTTATGTACCAAATTAGCAGTCACTACTAAGCTAAGCCTCGAATGACGACTATTTTGATTTTATATAACCTGATTTTTTTTTTGTCTTTTTAACTTGGTCTTTGTTGCAAACACACAAAAACTTTCTAGTCTTAAATATTTCAACTGTATAGCAGCTTACCCTGGTGTGCCTGCTCAGCTGTTAACTCTAGCCAATGAGTAACCAAAGCTACAGAAATTTATATTTATTATAACACTCTATTTTTTTTAAGTCACTAACGATTTCTTTAACTTTGGATAGCATCTGGAACAGTAGCAACCTCATAGCCTTTTGTCTGCATCATATGTCAAACCATTACAATTTTTTCCATTTCACTCAGAGGTCTGTGAAGTTTTTTCTATACTCTGCATGTAGTTATCTCTCACATGGTTTTGGAGATGTGCATGTCTTGTCTTTACCTCTCTACCTGTGAAAGCATAGCTTGCTAGCTGTGTCTATTACCCCTATTAATATGTGAGTAAACTTTTAATACGGATTAATTAAAATTACTTCTGGGATATTAGTTTTAAGACAATATAAAAAAACAGTGAATTCAATCAAAATATCTTCTGCAAAAGAATATCTTTTGAACTTCTACATTTACGCAAACATATTTTCTTCACCCCCTGACCAAAATACTGTTGTAAAAATCTGTTCTGTGTCCGTATCACTCAGCATATATAATGTTACTGTTTAGTGTACTTGGAACTACAAATTAATAAACCTTTTCGTAGCTTTAATAACAAATGTTGGGAAACACACTTAAGGCTCCCCTTAAAACTGGATGATGTTTATTAATTTGGATCTCAAAAATGATAAACAGGGCATGTATCGGTGTCTCCGATTAGAAAACCTGACATTGGTGGCTTGGGCATTCCGATGGCCATTTGCAAATGTACATTTTAGTTGATGTTTAGAGCTACAGTGCGAGGAAGGGGATAAATTCATGAACTGAACTTTAGAATGCCCTGATGCAAATATTAGGTTAAACTGCTTCCTTTTAAATATGATTCACAAAGCACAAATATAATTTTAAATTAACTTAGTAAGAAGGTACACTGACCTTTAGCCATGGTCTTATTTTATTTCAGTTTAATGAGTTTGATTTTATGTCAGGTAAACCTATTAGGACAAAATGTTTATCTGAGGTCATGACCTGTTTTTTTATAAATACTAATAAACATACCTCCTTATCTTAAACATACAGAATAACGGCAAACATTACAAAATGAGAAATAATGAGATGTTATTTAAAGGCACACATGCTGCTGGATATTTTTATGTTTAAATGTGTGCCACACAAAATTCTATGAAAACGTGCTTTGTAGGATTCCTTAGGTGCCACAGAAAATTCTACGAAAGCATGCTTTGTAGGATTCCTTAGATGCCACAGAACATTCTATGAAAATGTGCTTTGTAGGATTCCTTAGATGAAGGCCAACAGCTTGACTTTCTCTGAAATTATATTCATTTTTACTAACTCTTTCTTGTCACACTAATCACCTAGAAATAGCATGAGTTTTGACATATGTTACTGATGCTGAATGCCATTAAAGAGATTTGCATGCCTTCCTGGTTATACAGAAAATTTATTAGACTGCTCTAAGGGGAACATGATTTTTAGAACAACCTAGTTAAATTGCTCATCTGTGTTTTTCGTGCAAAGGTGACTAATAAGATCAATTCCATGTAAAGCAATCTTTCCTGACAGTGAAGAGAAACTCTTTATAAGCAACACCATTTTAATGACTTTGCTATTTGCTGTCTCTTGAGAATTATCTGACTTTGGATTCTCAAAAACAGTCAAGAGTTTAATCAATTCAGCAATATATATATATATATATATATATATATATATATATATATATATATATATATATATAGTGAAGACAAAAATGGGATATGTCTTGACTCAGAAAATGTAACTAATATTCATGTGTTCTGGGTGGCCTTAACCTTTTTCTGTTTTTTTATTCATTCATTTATTGCAGTGTGCTGCTAGTTATGTCCCATAGTGTCTATCACTATTTTATGAGGAAAACACAGACAGATAGATAGACAGATAGATAGATAGATAGATAGATAGATAGATAGATAGATAGATAGATAGATAGATAATTTATATACATGTAAATATGTAAAATGCATGTGTATATGAGTATGTTTAGAATTTTTCACACTTGTAGCTATATACATATGCGCACACACACACACACACACACACACACACACACACACACACATATATATATATATATATATATATATATATATTTGGGTAGGGGAACACTGCTTTTCCCTGGGGACTGTGCAGTCTTGAAGTTAGTATATATAATTAGCAGGGAGTGTATGGTGGCTTTCCCCAGTGCAAAAAAAACAATGTTGTTTATTTTTCTGTTTAGGACAGTTGCATGTGCCTAGGTTTTTCTCAAAGCATGCATAGTAGTATGTCAGCATTTGGTTTTTCGACTTTTTCTTCTGGTCGATGTTTTGACTCTCACCATTTGGGTCTGTTGATGTAAGTATTTGCATATATACATTCACACCCATGCACACCCAAACACATGAACACAAACATAGATAGACACACAAATGCATGCACACATTAATGTTTCTGAGAGCAATTTTCTTGTATATAATGGTATGCATAAAGGTGTAGTATACAAGTCATGTCTGTTATAAAAATTGTTCTGGCACTTTTATTTGCATTTTTATTTGCATATTCAGTGTTGCAGTTCCTATGCCACCTCCTCTCTTATATGATTTACATATGTTACAACATAGTGTAACAAGAAAAATGGCAGCCCAAAAGGGGTGCTTGTTGAAAGTTCAAGGACTGTAATTGTGAGACTCACTTAAGCAAGAATTTAAAATATGAATGGAAGAATGAATACTAATTTAAAGATAGCAGTAGCTCAAAGGATTCAGTCTACTCAGAGATGCAGTCATCTCATAGTTACTGTACTTATATATATATATATATATATATATATATATATATATATATATATATAAAATTTATTATTTTATTTTATATTTGTTTACCGGGATAGTCTGACTGGATACATGTCTATTTTCAGCGGAGGCACGGGGAGAAAAGCTCCAAATAGACAAACTTACATAGATTACACAGAAGTTATCAAACAATGATAAAAACAAAGTGATTATATACAATGGGTTAGTAGTGTTCCCTAGTAGGGGCTTACAATTCTCATGGACAGACAATTAAAAGTAAGAGACATCTGATTGGAGGCAGAGCTTGGTGATGTAGTTACAAGTTATGATAATTGCAGAATATGCTTTTAGTTTATAACTTAATCAGGGTTGGTACATGGGCATAGCCAATTCACTCTGAGATACTGTTTGAGGTTTTTTTTAAAAATCTTTTGGGGGATTGTAGGGTTATATAGTTTGGCAATGAATTCCAGGTTTTGCCAATGAAGTTGGCAAACAGGAATTCACCAGCAGAGTTATTAGCTTTGTGGGTTTGGACCAGTAGTTTATCGGCTGACCGTAGGGATCTTAGGTTGCTATATGGCTTAATAATATTTTTAAGTGAGGGGGTATCCTCAGGGTGGTACAAATTTTGTGCGCTATTAAGAGTTGATTGAATTGAATTAAGCTGGGCAGTTCTAGCCACTCTAGTTGTTTAAGGTTCTGGTAGTGGTGGGTTCTATAGGTGGAGCCAGTGGCGAATCTGGCAATATGATTGTAGCTATGGGACAGTTTACCTACTTCGGATTTGTTGAGGTTTGAGAGTACAGGTGAGGCATATAAAAGAGTAGAGAGTAGGTGTGATCGGGCAATTGCAGTCCTAGCCAGTGGGGTTAAAAATGTCTTGTTTCTATACAGTGATCCAAGCTTCTTATTGATAGTCTGTATGGTTTTGTTGACCTGTAGGTCAAATTTGAGATTATTGTCTATGATAACCCCTAGCAGTTTGGTGTGATTATCTGGGGAAATAGTGGTACCATTGTTAGATGTGATGGAGAATGAAAGTGTGGTGGATCTACTAGTGGGAGAGAAGAGTAGAAGTTTAGTTTTATTGGGGTTCAGAAGTAGGCGTTGGTTGGTGAGCCAGTTCTTGATAGTGTTAAATATATTTTGGGTTAGGATTTGCAAGTCGGATGGGTAGGTGGCTGAGCAGATGAGAGTGGAATCATCTGCGTATTGAATGCAGGTGGCTTTAGGGATAGCAGTGTGGAGGTTGTTGATAAAATTAGAGAAGACTAGTGGACCTAGTATGGACCCTTGAGGGACACCAAGTTTGAGAAGTAACTGGCTGGAGAGTTTTCCCTGCCATAGTACCGCCTGCTGTCTACCAGTCAGGTAGGACTGGAACCACTGGATAGCAGGCTTATTGAGGGAAATAGATTTTAGTGAAAGAATGAGAAGTTCATGGTTGACCATGTCAAAGGCTTTTGATAGGTCAAGAAAGAGGGCAGAAGTTAGCCTATTGTCATTCCTGTTTTGGTTTATGGCAGTAGTAAAGGAAAGGAGGGCTGAGGTGGTGCTGTGGTATGGCCTGAAACCATGCTGGGAGTCGGATAGTAAGTCATTCTGTGAAAGGTATTGCATTAGTTGCTTGTGTACACATTTCTCCATTATTTTGGCTAGTGGGGAAAAATGGCAATGGGTCTATAGTTGGATATGTCTGAGGAGCTACCACCTTTATGGAGTGGGATGACGTGAGATATTTTCTAGAGGTAGGGCATAGCATTTTCGGATAAGGTTCTGTTGATGAGGATAGATATGGGATATGCAATGGTGTCTGCAGCTATTTGTAGGTACTCTGCAGGGAGGAGGTCAGCAGCGAGGGTGGTAGGTTTTAGTTTTTTTAGAAGTGTTTTGATAAACCTAGTGGATATTGGTTGGAAGCTAAATTCTGGGTGATTATTAGGTAGATTAGGCATGTAGTTTAAGTTAGAGGGGGTTAGTTGATTTGCTAGGGATTGGATTGTTTCAGTGAAAAAGTTATTAAAGGCGCTAGCTATGGTCTCTGGGGAACTATGGGTGTAGTTAGCCGGGGTTGGGGTGGTGGAGTGACCGGGACAAAGTAGTTGATTTAAGCCTGCCCAGAACTTTTGAGGGTTGTTGTGGTGTTTGTATAGGAGATTTTGGTAGAAGCTTTTTTTATCCAGTAAAATAGATTTTTTTGTATTATTCCTGAGTTGACGATATTTTAGATGGTCAAGTGGGGCTTTGGTTGTTCTCCAGCTGGCCCAGGCTCTGTTTCTAGTTTTCATTTTAGCTTTGGTATCTTTTGTGAGCCATGGTGCTGTATTTGATCTAGTTTTTTATTGCACGTGCTGGAGCATGGGAATCAAGGATACTTAGGAATTTAGTGTTAAAGTGATATATGCCCTCCTCTAATGTTAGATATTTTAGTTTTGACCAGTCAACTGCTTTTAATTCATTTTGGAATAAAGCAGCATCAAAATTTTTCCTGTTTCTAAATGTTTTATATTTGGGCTGGTGAGGGTGTCCTGCCTTATGTTTTATGATATAGGTTAGACAATGGTCACTGAGGTCATCAGGGAGAGTACTAGCTGTGTACAGTTGGGGTTGGTTATTAACTAGGATCCAGTCTAGGATACTTTCCTTGTTGGTTGGTTTGTTTATCCTAGTGGGAGAGATTATGGTCTGTTTAAACCCAGATAAGTATATATGAGTGAGGGGAGAGTCGGAGGAGCAGGCATGCCAGTCGGTGTTAAAATCACCAAGAACTATGGTTTCTTGGGGACAGGTAGTGGATAACCAGTAAAGGAGATCTTCTAGGGTATTTAGGCTACTGCCTGGTGGAATGTATGCACAGACGATGTTCAAGTGTTTGTTTTGGTTAATCTGTAGCTTGGTTATGAGGAGTTCCGCATTATTGAATTAGGGAGGTTAAATGGTGTCTCTATTAACGGTTAGAGTATTTTTGTAAAGGACTGCTATCCCACCTCCTTTCCTTGTAGCACAGTCTAACTGGTGAATATTGTATCCTGGAGGTAGTATCTCATTGTCAGTAGTACTGGGTTTTAGCCAGGTTTCTGTAAGACACATAATGACTGAGGAGTGGGTTGCTAGGAGTAGGTTGGGAATCTTATTGTTAATACTTCTAATATTTAGGTGAAATGCTAGGAAGGAACTAGTGGGAGTATTCATGGGGAGCTTGACTGTGGGGGTTGTGGTAGGGGAGTAGAGGTTATTGGATGTGGGTGGGCCAGGGTTGGGATGAGTGTCTCCATGTGTTATAAGGTTATAGTGACAGGATATTCTATATATATATATATATGCTAGCCCTTCATTTGTTTGAACTTTCAAATGTTCAAAACTCATATGGCTGACACCATATGAGCAAACGTTTGAAAGGCCGACAAATGATAGCGGAGATCCTGCTACAATGCGGGACTGGGAGATTCCCCTTTCCTGCAATGTAGTGTGATCTCGGAGTGAGAATATTTAAGTAGCAGGGGCTATAGGGGGGTGCAGGTGGGCTTGCCCCCTGCATAACACAGTTTTACTGTGTTTACAGGTAGGTAAATGGTGCTATTTCAGGATGTCGGTCTTTTGGAATGTCAATCATATGGTGTTGGCCATATGAAAGTCCGCATTCTGAAAGGTCAACATTCTGAAGTAGACCTATATATATATATATATATATATATATATGGATTCCTATTACAAGAACGAAAGTTCACTACTTCGAACCTGTAATAGGAAGCTTCACTTCTGCGAAAGTTCACTTTAACGAAAGTGAACTTTTGTGTAAGTGCACTTCAGAAAAACACTACAGCACAGTGGAGAACATAAAAAACAAGCTATGTCCACCACTATGGTGTGATAGTCACGGACCTTAGGGTTAGGGCACGGGTTAGGGTAAGGGGATAGTTAGTAAAGCTATCCCCTTACCCTAACCCATGCCCTAACCCTAAGGTTCGTGACTATCACACCATAGTGGAGGACATTGCTATGTCCTTCACTGCGCTGCAGTCATCTCGGACCTTAGGGTTAGGTCACAGGTCATGGTAAGGGGATAGCCCATATGGGCTATCCCCTTACTATGACCCGTGCCCTAACCCTAAGGTCCGTGAGTACTGCATGGAAGTTCAGTACAACACCTGTTCATTGTACTGAACTTCACGTAAGTGCACTTTCGATTAAGTGCACTTTCGCTGCAGTGAGCATTCCATGCACTATTTCGAATGAGTGAAAATTCGATCTAGTCTATGGGACCCATATATACATATATATATATATATATATATATATATATATATATATATATGTATATACGTCCCAGGGGCTAGTATATATAAGTTCCAGGGGTGCAGGGGGAATCTACCTCCCACATTGGATTATAGGGTGTGAAGTCCACTCCACAGAAACGTGCTTTAAAAAAGTAACAGCAAGTTTCAGAATGGCTTTATTTTTGTCAGATTTGTGCTTCAGTTTTAGAGAGTGGGAAGTGCATGTCCAAGAGGCCTACCTATCAACTGTCCAGATTTTTACAGAATGTCCAGATTTTTCCCTCATATCTTTGGTCTGTTTCTCAGAAAATGTATAACCTTCTTGCAAATCACGGAGAACTGAAGTCATAAAATAATGACACACATTTGAATTTCAGACTTCATACCCTTCAGAAAATATATGCTAATTGTTATTTTCGCAACTTTCTAACAGCAAGATTTAAATATATTCCCTATTTTTTGGCCTTTGTCCCCACATAATTTTAGACTTCATCCAGATTTCTTTCGCTAAGAGGTTGAGAGGTATGCCAAGAGGAACAAAACACTTACATACATAAAAGTGTATTGTTATTATCCTCTCAATATGCTAAGTGATGAACCTTTTAAATAAATAAATAATAAACAGATGTCTCAGGACCTACACCACCACAGTGATCAAAAGCAGATAGAAATGTGACCGTAGATAACCTTCCTAGGAACTGATATCTACATTTGTCATTTAGTGCCCTTTTAGCATTTCATACTGCAGTAGTCCCTACATCAATGCACTGTTTGAAAAAAAACACACATTTCTTAACCGGGAAAGTCCGACTTGAAACAAAGGCAGTTTTCAATGGAGCCCCGGGAGAAATGCTCCAGATGCATGTCTTTATAATGTGGGAGAAAATAGGAGCATCCAGAGGAAACCCACATGAATGCAGGGAGGACATGCAGACTCCACACAGAAGGCACCCCAGCTGAGAATCAAACTGGAGAACTTCTTGCTGTGAGGTGACAATACTACCACCATTGCACCACTGCACCATCCTTACATGGCAACCACATTAAAGCTTAATGTACAAACATTGAAACACAAAGTTTGAAGTCAGATAATGACTGCTTAACCAGCCTAAAATGTCATTTCCCTAGATTATAAATAATTACTTAAGTGGCAGATTATTTTTCCTTAGTCTTTAAAACATTGCTTTACACCTTCCCCATGCATTCTTGAGTTATCTTACTGTTTATAAACTACAGTCCTTTAACAAGACTGTTCCAATTAACCACCACTTTTTCTGTGAAATAACACATCCTTCTCTGTTTCATAATCCATGAGCACTATTTTTTCATACTGCATCCTGTGGGTTCTCATAAGTCTTTTTCCTGAAAGATGGTACCATTACAGATGGCATCCACATGGACTGCATGGATTTAAGTTGCCCCAACCTTCCTTGTGCAGATCATGCACAACTTTTTTACTTTCACTTCTCAAATTTCCTTTGCATTTTCTGTGAAGCTTTCGCAGGTCACCAATGAAACTGCCATATGAGTAGCTTTGCTATTATAAATTGTAGATTGTCCATTATCTTTTATTACTCGACCACATATGAAAGTTAAAGATCAAAAATAAAGCTTCTCCAGAGTTAAAAAGCAAAAAAAAAAATCTTCTGTCTTCTGAAGTTGAGGTAATTCACTGCTTTCCTTCTTCATTCCTTTATACAGTAATCAAAAATTAAAACATTCATTCATTTAAATATCTTCTCAGATGTGAGCTGTTTATATAAATGAATTGCTGAATTATAATACAAAATAATTAATGGCAATGTATTTCCAGTGCTCTGCTTTATCCAAACAACCACTGACGATCGTGCACCCTAACAACTTTTCCCTGGGAAAACATCCCCCCTTTGCCCCACCCAACGGTCTGGATATTGCAATTCCTGTACTGTACCACCAATGCCTAAAAAAGGCCACATTAGAGCCAAAAAGACATGCAGTACTTCACTGTTAATCGTTTAAACAACTCTGGATGACTACATAATCAATAACAAATTTTCACTTGGGATATATCTGGAAAATCTTCAAAATGAGGTGCACTATTAATCTCCCACCAATACTGCAGGATGTGTTTGAACTTCTTGATGGACATTTTGGCCATAAACTTAGTAAGAACCTATCAGTCTATGACCTCTGTGACTTGATGAAGACTAGATGAAGATTGGAGTGCAGGTGGAATGCTCTGGCAGACTTGAAGATTGGTTATCCCAGAATAATTACTATTCATTTTACCAGGAGGAAAGCTCCCAAAAGACATCAATGTACTTGCCTAGGGAGATAATTTGAAGCAGCAAAATGATTGGCTGTTCTTGCATTCCAGACAACTTTGCAACCCAGAAAAAAACATTTTTATCTGAGGAATATTTTGGCTGCTGTTTTTTTTTCCTACCAATTTTTATTCATTATATTCTGCAATTTGATTTCAAGCTTGCCTCATTTCCTCATTTAGGTTGTGCTTTGTTCATGCTATACCAGCAGCAGTGTATGTAGTTGTTTCTAAGGAGGAGTATCCACATTTGAATTGGTGTAACTTCCTACTACCCCATTATGGGGATTCCATGGCTACAACTGCCTGTGATTTGGATCCTTGACTTATTAGGCTGATTTTGATCCGCATCGATGAGCTAGGTCCATTATTAGCTGCATGGTTTCATATCTGCTAGTCAGTCAGTCTACAGATCATTGCAAGCCTAGCCAAAACATGTTTAAAACTTTCCATCAGCCTCCAGCAGTGCTATTGAAGATATACATGAGAAAGATTTGTGACTGCCTCTCTCATTATCTAGGATTATTTAAACATGATAAGGCATGTAGTGTAAGGTTCTTTCAGATGTGGGTGATGCATTGAAATATGAAGCTATTGTCTGTGTTAAAGGATGCCTTGGTTACTCCATTCCTCAGAAAGGCTGGCCTTGACTGAGGATCTGGGCATTTGTATACCTATCTTTAGCCTTTCCTTCTTGGGTAAGGTGTTTGAGAATGTAGTTTATTTACAGTAGGAGTCTCATTTATGAAAGAATGACATGTACAATCAAGCTCGGCTTTCAAGCCATACACTACTGAAACAGCCCTTACAAGGATTTGTAATGATGTTATAGCAATGGCAACGGACCAGCATTACTGTTCTATCCTGCACCTCTTGAATATCTCATTTGCCTTTGAAAGAAGGAATCATGGGGTCCTTTTGAGCCATTTACAATGTCAGTGCAGCATCGCATGTATGGTTCTGGAATGGACTGCCTTCTACCGCTGTCAGTGCGATCATATAGCCCTGTCAAGAGTGAATGCACTGATCTGTCACTTATGGTGTTCTGCAAGGTTCTGTCTTTGCCCTTTTCACAATCGCTCT
>NC_056729.1:1573609155-1573619155 GCF_019279795.1 Protopterus annectens
CTGACAAGCCAGTTCATTATTGTTTAACTTTGATAAAATACCAGGACTAGGTCATGTTTATGAGTAGATGTATTTTGTATCCATCAGTTACAGCCATTTTACTGACTATGTAAATTCATCCCAGATTATAGGTAAATACTAGACAACCAGTCTGCAGACTATTAAATGCCTAATTAATAATCATACAGTGACTAAATGTGAGATTAACACCCTGTACCTTGCACCTGTGAGTTAAACACCCTAAACAGGTATGCCTATCTGTAATGCCTCTGGTTGTGATCTAGAAGAATGAGCATAGCAAAGCATTACAAACTGCTTTACACAAATGCACACTTGACCTGCAAAGTCAGATTAATGATTATTTAACTTAATCATAATAGCATCAGTCATTTTTTTATTCATAGACTGCCCCCATATCCATCAATTATAGCCACTTTAATGACTTTGCACAGTTCAGATCTATAATTGTGCAAAAACAATGGTCATATGTATTCAACATTGTTATACACAAATGCACAGTTTCACGTATCCAGCAAAACTAGCTTGATGGTCATCCTGGAAAAAACAAACAAACACAGGGTCATTCATTTTCATCCACAATCAGCCACAGTGTGCCCTAGGACTTAAGGCCATTTTTGTCAACTGTGTACACTTCACCTGGCTTGTTGTTTGTCTTTTCGGCTTTTCCCAGTTAGGGGTCACCACAGCGGAACTCTGGTCTGCTAATGATTGGCAGTCGATTTTTATCGTGCCAAGTTGCCAGCTCGATGCCCAACCTTCAGCGAAGGCACGCCCATTCACGCATGTCTTTCAAATGCCACTTCACTGTGAGGAGGACATGCAGACTCCACACAGAAGGCACTCCAGCCGAGAATCAAACAGGAGAACCTCTTGCTGTAAGGCAACAACGCTACCGCTGCATCTACACTTCAGATGTCTGACTGTGATAAAATAGTGGTCATAGTTGTTTATTGCAACTTTGTTTCATACAAATACATATTAGTCTTACAGTGCCAGAAAACTTTAAGCAAATGAGAGCAGTGCTACTCATTTTAAACCACATAAGCCCTATACTCAGCAAATATATTATTTTTCTGGCTGTGTATGTATCAGATGTCTGAATGTAATTAAAAATAATGGCTATGGTAATTTATTTCCATTCTATTTCACAAAAACACACTGCAGTCAGCTACAGTAAATAATTACAACTTGCTTCACACAAACACATACTCCTATAAAGTAGAATAATTACTGTTAGAAGCTCTTAACTTCTTTGCTCCAAAGACAGGGATGAACCCCCCCCCCCGAAAAAAAATAATAATAGGCTTCAATGACTGCCAGTCATGGACATTTTTTATATATTAATTTAATTTACTTAACAAGCTAATAGAACAGGTTTTGCATCAAAATATATTTTTATGAATAAGAGGCATGAAACTATAATATCTGGCACTATTGCCCGACTTTAGTCCTTAGTGGTTTACCAGAAAATCTAGCTCTACCCCTACACATCCTTCATAAATATGCAAAGCAAACCACATTTCCTGTGCACCATTCCACACTCACCTTTCATCCAATATCTTTTAACTTGTAATATATTTTGACATTTTTGTACAAAAAAATCCTAAATTCAATATCATTTAAATCAGAAGTTCTACATTGTTCTACATTCTTTTTAAGAAGCATATTATTACTTGAAAGTATAAGCTTCTGGTGTCATTCTAAGGGGTTCCAGTATCTGTCTGCCTGGGATGACATGACCGACAGACTAGGATCCTTTCCCTTTAGTGCCTTTTTTAGGCAAAGTTCAAATGACAAATTCACCATCATAACAGATACAAGCAAGCAAAATCTGAGGGTAATGCTATTCAATGCTAGAAGTCTAAACCTCAGAATGCACTCACTCAAGGCCCTCACTAAAATGGAGAAAATCAACATCTGTGCAGTGACAGAGACCTGGTTCAAGGCTCCAGAGAGCACCCCTGCATTACCAGGCTACAATTCATACCACACCTTTTGGCCACCTAACCTGGACAGAAATACTAAAGGCAGAGGTGTGTCCATATTCATTAAGAATATCCACACCTCCAGGCTAGTTACCCAGCATAATGCATCCGAGATTATCCAAGTACAACTAACTCTGGGCAAGACCACAATCTAAATTGTAGCTTGCTACAGATCCCTCACCATGCCCCAGGATCCTCACTCCTCTTTTCTTGATACTCTGGAAAATATTAGGGCAATTTCAACTACCCCACCATTAACTGGGAAAACTACTCATGTAACAACTCTTTTGCTCAATGTTTTCTGTAATTCATAAATTCCAACACCTTGGATCAACTTATCCACACCCCCAACATGGGCAGCAATATTCTAGACCTGGTCATTACCAACATGGGCAACCAGTGTTCCACACCAGAGGTCAATTCCTCATTGGTCAGATCCGACCACAAGCTAATCACCCTAGACATCCACATCCCGCCCCCACTCCCCATTAGGGAAACAACCATAAAAAATTTCTCCAAAGCCAACTTCACGCTTCTCAAGACAGAAGTGGCAAACTTCACGACACCCATGCAGATGGACAATAGAGGAACGACTGTTGAATCCTACACAAATGCACTTTATAAGCATTTACATGAGTGCATGGATTGTGCAATCCCTAACAGAACCAAGATGCTATCCTCCAAAAAAAGAAGCCACTCTGGTGGTCCCCTTCCATAAACAAACTCTACAACAGAAAAAAAAAACTGTTGCAAAAAAGACTAAAGTCCCATGATTGGAAGAGCTCCCTGGTCAGCCTCAGTAAGAAGGTGAGATCCCTCATAAAATCCTCCAAAGCTAGTTACGAAAACAAAATTGCCACTGATTCTAAAGACAACCACAAAGCATTCTATAGCTATGTCAAGAATCTCAATGGCAATACTCAGATCTGCTCTGAGTTACAGCACAATGGCACTAAATATACAGAACCGACTGATATTGCCAACATCCTGGCAGATAGGTTCAGTGTTAACATTACCCCCTCTCACCCCCTGAAGGGCCCATCTATATACTGGAAGAGTGCAAAGTTCCTGTAATTATGGCTGCACAGGTAAATTCCACACTCTCCAAAGCCAAGAACACAGCATCCATGGGACGTGACAACATCCAAGGCTGCGTTCTACATGAACTACAGAACAAACTGGCACCCCACCTAAGTACCATGTTCAGTCATAGCCTCACCTCAGGCTTTGTGCCCAGTGAATGGAGCACAGCAATGATTATCCCACTCCACAAAGGGGGAGCCATCACGGACAGTGGGAACTACCACCCCATTAGCCTGACGAGCCTGGTCTGTAAGTCTATGGAATGTATCATCAACGAACTTATAAACAATGACATTGGTAATCTTCAAACTCCGGACCCCACTGAGTTTGGGTTTGTAAAAGGCAGATCTTGTCTCCTAAACCTGATAGACTTCTTTGAAGCAGTCACCAAAGCTGTAGACGAGGGTAAGGTGGTTCACACAGCCTATCTAGATCTTGCCAATGCTTTTGACACCATCCCCCACTCTGGAATTATAGATAAACTCACTGAAGAAGGTATAAATCCCTTGTCACTAGATGGGTTGCCAACTGGCTCACTGACAGAACCCACACAGTGAAAGTAGCAGACTCCAAATCTGACTTCAGACCAGTGACAAGTGGAATACCACAGGGTTCAGTTCTGGTTCCTCTCCTGTTTGGTATCGACTTCTCTGAAGTACAAACTAACACAGAAGGTCTTTAGCTAATGAAGTTTGCAGATGACTGCAAACTAGGAGCCATAATCAAAACACTTAATGATGTGGACATCCTACAAAAGGGCCTCACTGAGACAGATGCCTGGTGTCAAAGCCATGGCCTCAAGCTCAATGCCAAAAAGTGCATTGTCATCCCCTTTTTAAAAACTCTGTACCCATGAACTACCACATAGGCAGTAGTAAACTTAACACTGAAAGTGTGATCAGAGAACTTGGGACACAGGTGGACAGTAGTCTCTCCTTTGATAATCACATTGCCACAGTAGTCAGGAAATCCTTGTATGTGACACACCTCATCACAAAAGGTTTCATATCCAGGAAAAAAGAGGTCATTGTTACCCTCTACTCATCACTCATTAGACCCATTATAGAGTACAATGCCCCTTTTGGTATGTACCTCACAAGACATCTACAACAACTGGAAAGACCGCAGAAATACCTCACAAAGAGGATTACCGGCCTCAAACAGATGCCCAATGCAGACCATCTCAAAAATCTCCAGCTTTACTCCATCGCAAATCACCTACTCAGAGGCAATCTCTGCCTAGCATACAAAGCTATGTCAAACCCAGAGATTTTGGACATGCTGCACTTAAAGAAATCCCAATCCCTCTGAGCTACACGCTCTAGGGACCTAAACCTTGTCACCACAATAAACAGAACATGTTGGTGGGATTGAATCCTGTCCCAGAGACTTCCCATACTCTGGAACAAACTACCTATCTATATCAAACAAAGCTCCTCATTAGCACTCTTCAAGAAAAATCTTGATGATTGGATGAGAAATAGGAAATTCACCCCGGGGAACACCTCTGTGACTCTGCTCGACAGTGGCACAGGAAAATAATTTTCTTGGGTGGCGAAAGCCAGGGTACCTTTTTGGCTAGGCTTATATAGGCCCTAGGGCCAATAGCCTAGTGCCTACCTATAAACCTATGAACCTAAAGCTGAATAACCCATGCCAGATCAGGAGAAGTTTCTGAATCTTTGGTGTCTATCATACTTCAGGAATCTATGCCTCATTGTCACTGAAGTCAGAAAATGCACACAAAACTTGTGTGTATGCATTAATTCTTGGGTATCCAACAGGAAGCACAGTAAAACCCTCTTAATGTCCTGATCTTTGGATAAACAGTAATTTTTTTTATTGTGACATACCTCTTAGAATCATTGAAATGGATACTATTTCTTTAAAAACACAAAGCCCATTAAAAATTCTCAAAGGTGAAGGTTACTGGGTTCTCTAGTTTGATTCTCTGTTGGACTGCCTTCAGTCCAGAGGCTGCATGTCCTTCCTGTGTTCGCATGGGTTTCTTCTGCATACTGCAGTTCCTCCCATATTCCAAAAACATGTGGTAGGTGGATTGAACACTCTAATTTGGCCATAGGTGTGAATGTGTATGCGAGCTTGTGGTATAAAAGAAATATTACAGCAGGGCTAGACAGACGGTGGTGTGAACTTCTATAAGATTGTTACTGTTGAATTGACACCCAACTTTAAGTCCACAAATGGGAAAAGGAGTTCTGGGTGGATGGATGGACATATGAAGGTTACTCAAACAAATTACGGACTCCTGTTCTAGTTCAAAGCACAACACAGGTGTACATGTTACTATACATCGCTTAAGCAGAACATCTTGAAAAGCAAATGGAATTTCTCATGAATGACTCTGGAGTATTTAAAGCAAAGTTGCATAATACTAAAACATGACTCATTGCATAGACAAAAGGGAAAAACAGCAGGCATACTTCAAAGTATGCATCTGTTTAGTGTGATGCTGGAATTTCAAGATAATTCTGTATCAGCTTTTCATTTAGTTCCCTGCTGTCATCCACTAAAAACAGTGGTCAGAGAAATGGAATGACCTAATAAAGAGGCATTAGCTGGATATTGGCCCTGACATTATGTACACTCATCTGTTTTTCCAGTAACGAGAAATCAGGTCACATTTCTAAAGCTTGATTAACTGCAGCTGTCTTTTTTTCCTCTGCTCCCAACTGGTGCTTGTAAGATTTATCATTTTCTGTACAACATCATGTTCCCAAGACAAGCTGCACCTCCATAGCTCTCAGCCTCTTAGAGCAAGAAATCCAGATAAAGCCTAAAGTAATGGGGAGACAAAGGCCCAAAAATAAGGATGCACTTTAAATACTGCTCTTATGAACTTGGGTTGTTAGAATAACAGGCTTTTTGTTAGCAAGCGTTTTCTGAAGAATGTGAATTCTGAAACTCAGATGCCTGTCATTATTTAGTGGCTTCATTCTCTATCAATTTGTGATAAAGAGATATGTTTTATGTGGAACAGAACAAAATATATATAGCTAAAATCTGGACATTTGAGAGGTAAGTGTGCCTCTAACCCAAAGTCACATACCCACTGCTTTCTAAAACTATTTTTATGTGCATCTTGGGTCATTACTTAATGTTAAGGCTGGCATTTCTCACCATATTTATCACAAAATTCTAGTTTATAGGGATGGTGCTGACAGTGACCCACATAGAAATAGCAGTCAGGCCAACAAGTTCTTTACAGCTAAATTCTTCACTGAGTTGGCAAAATACACACACACACACACACACACACACACACACACACACACACACACACACACACACACACACACACACACACATGCACATATACACACACAAACACACACACACACACACATGGACGGACGT
Source organism: Protopterus annectens (assembly GCF_019279795.1). NCBI lineage: Eukaryota > Metazoa > Chordata > Ceratodontiformes > Protopteridae > Protopterus > Protopterus annectens. The sequence continues at coordinate 1,573,615,623 of NC_056729.1, forward strand.
GCACACATGGGCACATGCACAAACACATCCACACATGCAGATATATACACACACACACACAAACACACATACACACACACACACACACACACAGACACACACATATTCTCGCACACAGACACACGCACACATATGTGTGTGTGTGTGTGTGTGTGTGTGTGCGCACATTCAGGAATTATCACAAAATGTGTTATAAAACCTATTATATCACACAAATACCTTCAAAGCCAAACAGAAACATTACTGTGTGTACTGAGCACATGTGAACTAAAGGCCATCATGTTTTTACAATGGAAAGAGATAAAACATACCATTGTCTTTTTTTTAAATTAGTTCTACATTATAATAAATTCAGTAATAAATATATGTACCTCACTTCTGTTTTAATAGTAAAAGGGTCTCACACCACATGTTAAGGAAACTTTTTATATTTGCTAGCATGCTTAAAGTGGCACGGGATGCACTTGGATGATGGACTGCAAATCTACTGCCATGACTACTGGGCTGCACATGAGAAGTACATATGAGCCATGTCTGTTGTAGTACACATGGGCAGTACATCAACACCATAGTTAATGGAGTGTGCATGAGCAGTACATAAGTGCCATGTCTGTTACAGTACAGGGTTTCAGTGTAAGTATAGCATAGGTAAGTTCTAGTCTAGCTGCCCTTATAGACCCAATTTCCCCTCCAAAGGTGACAGTCAAACCTGTACCTTGTGTCTATAAGGTAAATATCTTAACCATTATACCAACCCCCAATACCTTTATGACAACCCAAAGGATGCATTACTGTCATGTCTGTTGAAATGCACCTGTTCAGTACATCATCTTCATATCTTTTGCAACGTATATCTGCAGTACATTAACACCACAGTTATTGTAGTACATGGATCTATGTCACATGATCAACTATTTTAAAAGTCAAACATATAAAAAAACTCAAAAACAGTGTTTTAGTTGAGGTGCAAGCTCCCCCTGCACACTCCCTGTTAATTATATACACCAGTTCTGAGATTGCACTACAGTGGTGAAATGGGCATAATTCCCAATCCCTACTGTAACATAATCTCAGGACAATTTGCTGTTTAAGCAAATATGAACAAGTTCAATTTTTTAAATAGTTGATCATGTAAGTCTGATCATATGAAATCTGACTATTCAAAAAGCTGATCTTTTAAAAATAGTCCATGCAGTGCACATATGTTCATAGGCTTATAGGTTGTTACTAAGCTAACGACCACTAGAGCCCTTACAAGCCCAGCCATTTATCCCACACCATTTGGGTCCACGTATCAGGGGTGTCTATACTGGAGAGGGCATGTTAGTAGAGAGGTAACTAAGGATTTGTAGGGGGGTTAATTAAGATAATACTATTTTTACCAAAGGCCTCTGACTATAAGGAACATGAGGGTCAGGACAGGGGGTCAATTTATGATTTCCCATCCAATTTAAGGTTTTGTTTGAATAGGGTCAGGAATTAACTCTATTTTACATGGATAGGGAGCCTATTCTGCAGTTCGGAGATCTTTTGGGACACATAATTGCCTCTCCATCACATTCTGTGTATGTCACAAGTGAAGTCTAGATCCCTGGACCTAGTTTTTCTTGTGCTGTTTTTTGTGCATGTGCAACAGATCTTTCAGGGCTAGGCCTGAGGAATTCCTGTAAGCCAGGCAAAGATCCCCTCTCAGCAGCCTGTAGGAGACAATACAGAGACACAGCCTTTAGGTTATCAATGCAGGACAGGGTATTCATCCCATGAATTATCCTGGTAAAAAACCTTTGTGAGCATTCCAACTGTTGCAAGTGTCTGGTTAGATAAATGACAAAGTGGGCATTGTATTCAATGATAGGTCTGACAAAGGCTGAGTATTGTGTTGCTATAACTTCCATGGACCTGGATTCCATATCCTTACCAATAAGATGGCCAGTATAGAATGCTTTTCTTACTATCTTAGCTACATGTTGGTCAAAGGCCAGATTGCTGTCTACATATGTTTCCAGATACCCAATTACTGGCTCGATTCTTAGTGGTGTTTATCAATGGAGTAATTAACTTGGGCTGACAATTTCCTAAAGGGCATTATAATGCATTTTTTGGCATTGAGTTTTAAGCAATGGCTTTGACATTGGGTTGAGGTTGGCATAATGGTTAAGGTGTTTACCTCATATACACAAGCTACAGGGCTTGATTCTCACATTTGAAAGTGAAATTGTCTAGGCTTAAAATGGCCCATAAGGGCAGCTAGCCTAGCACTTATGAACCTATGAACCAGTCATTTGTCTGTGTTAAACCTGCTTGCAAGATGTTAGTGTCTGGGGGGAATCTATAATACCTCCCAATTTACAGTCATCTGTGAACTTTGTGAACTGGAGGTCTTGAATATTAGCCTTGACCTCTGAGAAGTAGATACCAAACAGCAGAAGAGCAAGCATGGAACTGTGGGATACACTCCTGGTAACCCGTATCCTGGTGGAGGAAGTCTCAATGATCCTGACTTATTGGGTACTCTCTGTGATCCAGCCAGCAATCCAGCAAGTTATGTAGGGATTTTATGTCTAGCTCAGAGTCCTTGTCAACAATGCCTGAGTGGGGTATTGTACTGAATGCCTTGGCTTTGTCAAGATACACAGTATGCACTGTGTTACCCTCATTCGTTGCCTTGGTGACCCTCCCAAAGAAGTCTACCTTGCTAAGTAGGCATGATCTTCCCTTAACAAGGCCAAATTGGGATGGGCCAAGGGTCTGTAGGCTGTCAATGTCTTTGTTTATCATTTCCATGAGAATTCATTCCATGTCTTTGCATATTAGGCTTGTTAGACTGATGTGTCTGCAGTTCCCTTGGTCAGTTGATGGTCCACCCTTGTGGAGGGGAATGACTGTTGTGGTCCTGCATTCACTGGGAACATACCCTGTTTCAAGGCTGTAGTTGATTAATGCCTCAAGTGATCTTGACAGACTGTGTTTTAGACTGTTCAGGAGGCAACCACAGATGTTGTTAGGACCCATGGACGTGGTGTTTTTGGTTTTGGTGAGTGCTGCCAGCACCTGGTCCCTACTAATACTTGGGCCAGTATGTTGGAGGAGATTTGACCTGGTGGTGCTGGAAAGGAGTAGGGTTGAAGTCTGAGCTGAATTTATCAGCCAGTACATTTGCTGTCACTCTGATCAGTGAAGGTGGTACCATTCACCACCAGTTCAGTGCATTGCTATGTGTTACCTTTAAAGTTGGACATAGCTGAAGAGGGCCTCGTAATTGTCCTTGGCCTGTGAGGCTATCCTGACTTCACAGCTGGCCTTGCTGCACTTAATTACACCTCTTAGTTTCTTATATAAGAGAGCATTTGTCTTTAAGGGAGTTGCTCTTCTTGATTTTGGCTGTGAGTTTTCTTTTTTTATTATATACCCTGTTTATGTGAGGATTTCCCCCAGAGGGGTTTGGTTTTAGTGTTTGATTCAGCCTCTATGCAGCCATTCACATGTTTGTATAGGGACTCTGTGAATAATTCTGCATAGGTAGCTGTGGTCTG
>NC_056729.1:1573624155-1573754155 GCF_019279795.1 Protopterus annectens
TTCGATAATGGAATTCATTGGATACAATAAAGCATAAGGAGACACCAGTGATTTAAAAAGAAAAATAAATAAAAAATTACAATTAACTATCACAATCAGCATATACAAAAGTATTAGAAGTATAGTCTACTGTGCAAGGAAATAAAAATAAAAGGATAAAAGTCCACCCTAAGAGTGGGGAGAGGGCAGGTGTTGAATGGTATACATAGACAGTATGATGAGAGGTTAGGTTAGTAAGACTGTACTGTAGGTGTTAATATCGACCATACAGGTGAGATGCATGGGCATAGCCAGGAGTTAGTAAGAAAGTCTTTGAGAAAGGACTTAAATACAAGGAGGGTAAATGTAGGTCTGACTGAATTTGGGATATAGTTCCATAATTTGGATATACGGTGTGAGTATAAACTTTGTCACATACTTTTCTGGTTCATAGATTTCAAGCAGGTTTTTGTCTTGAGAGTACAGAGGGTGATTCTGTAGATAGTGGTGAAGTACTGAGGAGACAGATGGGCAGGTAAAGGAGTTATATAGTATTTTATGGGTTAGAAGAAGTTGCATATGGGCTAGCTGATATGGGAGTTGTAAACATTTGAGAGCACACAATGTAGAGCAATGATGAGCTTTATGTTGCAGGTTACCTGCAAATTTAGCTACCTTATTATAGCATTGCTCCAGTTGTGATTTAAGAGTGATTTCAATGTTAGTCAAAACGGGTGAGCTATAGAGAAGAGACGGTAAAAGCTAAGTGTTAGTTAAGGTGATTCTACTTTAAGGAGTAATGTATTTTTTTTTTTTTTTGCTCTCTATAGTAGACCTAATTTTTGACCAGTTATTTTTATACAGTTTTGTATGTGAAGATCAAACTTTAATTGTCATCAATGGTGACTTCAAACAATTTGGTATGGGCAACAACTTTAATAGCTGTATTGTTTAGAGGTAATATGGGAGTTACTTTTAGCACTGCCATGGGACTTTGGAAAAAATAGTAGTAGTTTAGTATTTTTGGGATTAAGTAAAAGTTTGGATGTACCTGCAGTTGGTCTGAGTTGAAGGCATCTTATAGGTTCATAGATTCATAGGTAGGTACTAGGCTATCTGCCTGAAGGCATTTATAAGCCTAGCCAGAATGTGTTGGCTTTCGCCGCCCCCTTAGATTAGTTCCCTGTGCCTCTGTCTAGCACAGCCACTGAAGTGATCCCCGAGGTAAACTTTCTCTTTTCCATCCACTCGTCAAGGTTTCTTTTAAAGAGTGTTAGCGAGGAGCTCAGCCTAATGTAGATTGGAATCTTTTTCCAAAGCATGGGAAGTCTCTGGGACAGGAATCTATCCCTCCAGCATGTCCTATTTATTGTTGTGGTGAGGTTTAGATCCCTAGAGCATGTGGCTTGAGGGGATAAGGTTTTCTTTAGGTGGAGCATGTCCATCAGTTCTGGGTTGGACATGGCCTTGTATGTCAGGCAGAGATCACCTCTGAGTAGGCGGTATGCAACTGAGTACAGCTGGAGTTTCTTCAGTCAAGCTGCATAGTGCATCTGTTTGAGGCCAGTGATCCTCTTGGTGAGGTACTTCTGTGGTCTTTCCAGTTGTTGCAGGTGTCTTGTAAGGTACATCCCAAATGGGGTGTTGTACTCTATGATGGGTCTGATGAGTGATGAGTAGAGAGGCACAATGACCTCTTTTGATCTAGATGTGAACCCTTTTGTGATTAGGTGGGCCACGTAGAAGGATTTTCTAACCACTTTGGCAATATGATTACTAAAGGTGAGATTATTATCTACTTGGGTCCCCAGATCCCTTATTACGTCTTCCGTATTTAGGGGACTACCACCTATGTGGTAGTTTATGGGTACTTTGTTTTTTCCAAAGGAGATGACTATGCACTTTTTGGCATTTAGCTTGAGGCCATGATTTTGACACCAGGTATCCGTCTCTGTGAGACCCTTTTGGAGGATGTCTGTGTCAGCCGGAGAGTCAATTATAGCCCCTAGTTTGCAGTCCTCTGCAAACTTGGTCAGCCATAGTCCTCCTTTGCTTGCCTGTACCTCTGAGAAGTATATGCCAAACAGGAGGGATCCTAGGACTGAGCCCTGGGGAACGCCACTTGTAACCGGTTTAGAGTTGGACCTAGCTCCCACAACTCTCACCACGTTGATTCTGTCCGTGAGCCAGCTGGCAACCCATCTTGTGACATAGCAGGTGGTCATCGATTGTAGTTCTAGGGGGCTGTCAGATAATCAGCAAATGTATTTATTTATTTATTTTACATTTGTTGACTGGGATAGTCCGACTGGATACATGTCCATTTTCAGAGGAGGCCCAGGGAGGAAAGCTCCAAACTTCTTACAACATAAATACTACAAAATACTATTTAATAGATGCATATAAATCAGTTTTTTAGAATTTCCAAACAGAATTATATTCATTAAAAGGACCATAACATAACTCGGTCACACCAGTTAATAGAAAGTAATTAGGTTATTAACCAAATAACTAGGATATAGTAACTTAGAGGCATTTAGAGTCAGGAAGTCGTGATTAGGCACACAGTTGAGGGAGTAAAAGTTAATTGGGGGTAAAGAAAGGACATATCCATCATGTTTTAAAGTATAGTTCAGTCATCTGCATGCTGAATAAGCCAAGCTTGCTGACATGAAGTATATAGGTTATTGATGTTGTTGTGTCTTTCGGCTTTTCCCGGTTAGAGGTCGCCACAGTGGAACTCCAGTCCGCTAATGATTGGCAGTAGATTTTTACATGCCGAGTTGCCAGCCCTGATGCACAACCTTCAATGAAGGTACGCCCATTCATGCATGTCTCCACACAGAAGACGCTTTAGCTGAGAATCAGACAGGACAACGTCTTACTGTGAGGCGACAACGCTACCGCAGCACAACCACCGCAGTATTATATATAGGTTATTGATAAAAATGTTAAAGAGCACTGGACAGAGAATTGAGCCTTGAGGAAAACCTGTTTTAGCTAGATGAAAAGGAGAGAAAGAAGAAAGCCATTTGACAGATTAATATCTTTCAAACAGGTAGTCAGAGAACCATAGAAGAGTTAGTTTGGAAAGACTCAGACAGTACTTTTGAGTCAGAAGTTTGTCATATGACACTGTGTCAAAGGCTTTTGAGAGATTTAGAAAAACAGAACAGATAAACTTACCTTGGTCTCTAGCTTTATTAATGGTATCAGAAAAGTTAAGGAGAGGTGTGGTGGTGCTATGTCTGGCCTGAAACAATGTTGTATTGGGATTAGGAGATAATTTGCAAGATGTACTGAATGAGTTGCTTATGAATACACTTTTAGAGATTTCAGAGGAGCTACCTTCTTTATTTACTGACATTTGTTGACCAGAAAAGTCCAACTGGGACAGGAGTCCATTTTCAGCGGAGGCCTAGAGGGAAAAGCTCCACAAACACATTATGATTGCACAGTATTTTACAAGAATTTAAAGAATTTACAGTACAATACAGTACAATATAGCAAAATGAGAAACAGACTAATAAATTGTGGGAAGTTACAATATCAGAGAAAAAGAGCAATTTACAAGATATATATACCTATATATAATGAAGATCTTTTTTTCCACAGAACAGGGACATGGGAGTCTTGAATAGATCTGACTCAGTATACTATAGAATCTGCACCAAGCTTAAGGTACTCTGCAGGGAGATCACCTGCAGAAGGAGAACAGGGTTTAAATTTTTTTAGTAACTGTTTAACATATGACATGGAGACAGGTTGGAGATTGAAGGCATGGATGTCAGGACTAATAGAGTTTTGAGGTACAGTAACTGGTTGAGAGATTTGCAGGTAAGATAAGTTATGATGTTGATGAAGAAAGTTTTAAATTTGGTAGCTGATTCTGAGGGAGATAAGTCTGGGTAGGGGTTTCTGAGATAGGAGAGCTATGATGAAATTTTTTCTTAACTGAGCGTCAGAATTCCTTTGGATTTGTTTTGCGTATCTTGTAGATCTGAGTATTAATTTTTTACTCTTTTATTAGTAGTATGGGCAAGGTTATTTAAAGTGTTCATGAATATATTGTTGGATTTGTTGACAGCTTCTTCTAGGGGTCGGGTTTGGAGTAGAAACCACTTGATGGATTTTAGTAAATGATTGCATCAGGATGAAACTTAGAAAGATTTCTGGTAGTTCTGCATTGATGTTTTTTTAGCTGGTGGGTGATTTCTATATTGGTGACTATAGGGTGATGGTCACTAAGGGAATCATATGGTACCCCTGAGATAGCATACTTGCTGGGGTCAGAAACAAGTATCCAGTTAAGGATACAGTTTTTATGATTCACTTTGTTGTGTCGAGTAAGGGAAGAGATCAGCTGTTTGAATCCATACAAGTTAAGACTAGTAATTGGGGTGTTAGATGTCACAAATAACCAGTCAGTGTTAACATTCCCTAAGATAATGGCTTCATTAGCAATATTTGCATTTATTCACCAAAGAATTTCCTCTAATACGCTAATATTATTACCTGGTGGTATGTAGAGGGCAACAATATGAAGCTTATGTTTATTAACATTGAGAAGAGAGATAAAAAGTTCTGCATTTTGGATGGATAGTGTGTTACTTTTGAGTGGTGAGAAACAGAGAGTTATAGAGCTGCAATGCCTCCCCCCTTTTTTGTATAGCCTGCCACATCAAATTATATTGTAGACAGGGAATAGAATTTCAGAAACTTTTATGTGGGTTTTAGCCATGTTTTTCTGTAATTTCTCTGAGTACTGAGAAACATAGTGGCAGGGCTAGCCACCCAGCACCACAAACCTTGGCTCTAGATGATTGTTACTGGTCAAGTGACACCCCGACCTTATGTGCAAAAATGGGAAAAAGGGGTTATGGATGGATGGATGGATGGATGGATGGACGGAAGAAACCATGCTTGTAGGTCGGTAACTTTGTTAAGAATACTACAAATGTTGATGGAAGTAAGGAAAAGTTTTGTGTGTGTTGTGCAGGAGTTAGAGGCACAGGATGGTGGAATGGATGAGGCAGAGGGGCCAAGGCTGGGATGGATGTCACCACAAAGTGATTTTAGATAAGAGAGGATCAGGATTAGTTCATTTTTAAAGTATATGAATTTATTCTAGGTTATATCAAAGTGAAATGAACAGTTAGATGCTTTATATTTGATAAGGTGAATAGGTTGAATATTAAGCTGAGGAAATAAATAAGAAGGAGGGATTAGCTTGAGTATAGGTAGTGTAGCTGGTAGTGTGTGAGAGTGAATAAAGTGGGGATTACCATGGTGGGTAGTAATGTGACATATAATGAATGGTAGAGATATGAAGATTCAAAAGGAAAACACGGTCAATAGAGAGGACTATAGGAAGGACTATGAAGTAGTTAAGGGACGATAATAGTTGAATGAAAAGGAAAAGGTGTTAAAGGAGGAAGAAATAAAAAAGATGACAGGAAAAATAGAGGAGAGCAAGAATGGTTTGCTGGAGATTTCCGGCAGTGTGGTCCCTTATTATGATGGTGAAAAGTTAAGATTTTAATAGCATATAGTCAAGTAGAGAAAAGTATAATATACCGCTGTGTGATAAGGTAAAATTAAAGGAAGCATTAGGAGAACGATTCTGGGGATTATTTCTTCTGTTGCTATTATGAAAGGAAAGGTAATGCTGAAATGAATATTGTTCCAGGGCTGAAAGGAGAACAAAAATATAGATTGTAAAGTTGGAACAATATAAAAGAGTAAATTGAGTGAGGAAGTAAAGAAGAATAAGTGTGGAGGAAAGGTGGCATAAAATTGCAAAGAGTTTGTGCAAATGCTAATGAATAATGAGGTAGTCGCAGGGATTGGCGAGGGTAGTAGAAAGAGAAGGGGGATGGAAATGGAGGTTGGGAGGGGATATGTTCAGTATTAATTTAGATAAGGAGGCGGTGGATGGGAATGGGTGCAGGGTAGCGGACCATAGTGAGCCCGAGCATAGTGAAGGTGAACAAAGCAGGTTAGAGAACCTCTCACAGATGGAGGTATTAGCCAGTGTAGGTAAAGGAAGGTTGAAACAGCAGTGTGAGTGGTTTGCTAAAATAATGTGAGTAAGTCAATAGTACAGTGGAGCAGACAAAGATTTAAAAAAGTTGCTCCTGGGTAAGAAAGCCATACATTAAAGCCATGACAAGCTACTGACAGGCAAGAAAGTCATATGTATTAAAGTATATGGCTCTAACAAGCCTGAAGTACATTAACATATAAAGTGTCCCTTTTTCAGCAGTAACACTGGCTGCAAGCAAGTTTAGTGGTACAGATGATTTTAGCGGCTTACCTAGTGGCAGTCTTATATACTGTCTGCACTGAAAAATATTTTTGCAGGCTGCAAATCCACCTCACAGAACAGAGTTAATTTTATGCAAAAATATGAGGACTCCAATGACTTTTGAGACTGGGACAAAGGGGAAATCTTGCAAGGCTAATGTCAGTCTTATTTACTGTCTGCATTGAAAAATATTTTTTCGAGGTTGCAAATCTACTTAGTAGAACAGAGATATTTTTCTGCAGAAATCTGGGAAAACCGATGACTTTCAAGACTGAGTGGAAGTGGCAATCTTGGAAGCCTAGTAGAGTCTTATATACTGTCTGCTCTGAAAAATATTTTTTGTAGGCTGGAAATCCACCTAGCAGAACAGAGATATTTTTATGTAGAAAGATGGGGAAAGGACAACTTTCAAGACTGGGTCGAAGGGGCAGTCTTGTAAGCCCTGAGCTGCTATGCTTGTGTGTGTGGTGGTGATGAGTTGAAGCTGTACTCTCTCTGTGAAAAAAAAAACATTTTGGATAGCCTGGGAGTAGCTTGTCCTTAAAACTGTTGATTGTGACCCTTCCTTCCCTTTCTCCTACCTGTTCAGGATGAGCCCTTCACATCTCCCTGACATGATTTTGTGCACCAGTGTTATGTCCTTTGTGTTTCTTCTTTTCTCAGCTCCGTGTCTTCTAGCCCTTGGTTGTATCCTTTTCTCTCCATCCTATGGATCTTTTTGGTAGCTTTTGTGTTGGTTAATATCTAGCACCATGATTTTCCTTTCCTTATATGGCCCCCACAACTGCATGACTTAGTGGAGGTGTGGTCTGAGCAGGACCCTGTGGCATGTAAGCATTGTTTCATTGCTTTTGGAATCCATCTCCTGAAGGTACACACTAGGATTTTGTTTCCTGCTATCATTCCCCCCAAGTCTGCTCATATCCTCCAACATAGAGCTGATAGACACTGTAGATCTTTTCCTCTTCTGCTATTGTTAGTTCCATTCCCTAGAGGTAATACTTCTTACCAGGACTGGCATACTGAAAGGGCAGTATTTTGCATCAGTATCCATTGAGCACCAACTGCTACCTTTCTGCGTACTTGTTCAGCCTTTCCAAATCCTTTCATAAACACTTCTTCCCATCCTTTACTGCTATACCTTTGTGTCATCATGGAAAAGAATAATCTAGTTCTCTGTTCTTTTGCATATGTCTGTAAACAAACACACTGAAGATTATGGGACACATGACACATACCTGTAGTACTCTCCTAGTCAATTTCCTAATCCCAGACATTTTTTCTCTCATCACAACTTTCTGTCTCTTACCATTTGATCATGTAGCTATCGAGTTCATCAATCTTGGTTCTACCCCAACCCATCCAATATATCTGTCGGACTCCTGTTTGGGAATGAGCCAGAGACTTGCTGAATTCTAAGTAGGCTGTGTTCATTGACACTCTCCTGCCAAGATCACCCAGGCATAAAATGGCATGAGTCTCCCTGGAAGTTCCTTCTGACCATGAACATATGTTGGTTGCTGTCCTGCAGATTGTAGTCCTCTAGAAATACCAAAGCCATGGCTGACTCATCTATCACCTATTGCTGTTCCTTGACCTGCTGCCCCTCAACTCAAAGTTGAGAAATAAAAGAAAAAGCTCCTTTCTATAATCTGGCACTCATCACTTAAGGAACAAGCCAGATGCATTCTCTCTGATCTGTACCCTTTGACATTAAGTTGAGCAAAAGAAAAGGTCCATCCTCACTTAAAGACCAAGGCAAGTCTGTTTCTGCACCCTCAAGTCTATTCTGAGGAGGACAATGGCAAAGAAAAAATAGTCTACTTCAAGACAATCATTCTTCCTACTGGTGAGGATCATGATAGTGACCAATAGATGACAGTAACATAGCAACACCGTTGCAAGGCTTGTGCATGTTATTTGGCTGTAGTGGACAAAAGGTAAAATATAGTCCACAGCTATAAAACTGCAAAAAAAAAAAAAAAAATCACATATATGATATTTGACATATGCAGTTTTCTTGTAAGCTATGTTGAATGGTGCATGGTCAACTTAAATCTTACATCAGACATTTTCTACATTTCAAGAAAAAATGTTTTCTTTCAGAAGCTTTGTGTCAGTCAACTAATGGAGGAGGCATTGGCCTCCTAAGCCAGGGATTGTGGGTTTCAGTCCCATCTGGGGTGATAAAATCTTGTGATGGGCAGGGTTGGTATTATGGTTAAGGTCTTTACCTTACAGGTGTAAGGTACAAGGTTTGATTCTGGCCTCTGGTTATTGCTGATGCTTGCAGCAGTCTGCAGACTGATAAACTAGCATTTACCTATGAAAGTATAAAAACTTAAAACAACAAGCAACTCTCACTGTTCTCTTTCAGTCAGGTCATAGTCCATGTGGGCATGAATGACCTGAGATGTACCTCCTTGGACTATATGAAGAGAGAGATATGATTGAGCTCTCAGAATATGTGTCACAAGCAGGTATGAGCCTAGCATTGAGTAGCATTCTACTGTCTCCAAGGATGCTGCCAAAACACCAACAGTAAATAATTGACTTTAACAATGCGCTTTTCTACTGGTGTTATTCTAAAGGGGTGCAATATGTGTCAGCTTGGGACAACATGATTAACAGGCCAAGCTGCTTTGTGAAGGATGGTCTTCACCTGTCGCCACTGGGCTTTCAGATATTGGCCAACACATAATCCACCCCTATAATGCCTTGTTTAGGCATTGCCAAACAGGTAAACCCTCCAACATAGCAAAAGCTACTCAGGAAAACCTAAAGGGTTTCTTGTTTCTCAACAAGAAACTGCACTCCCAAGAAGTGCTCCTCACTCTGAGGAATGCTGATGTCTGTGCAGTTACTGTAACATGGCTCAAAAACACATAAAATACTCCAGCTGTGCATGATTATAACACCTTTTATATGTTCTGACCACCCAATGAACATGAAAGAGAAAAAAGGAAGAGCTGTATCTATCTACATAAAGGATAAGCACACCTCAGGGCTGGTCAAACAATATGACATGCTTGCGCTACACCTTGTCCAACTAATAATGGGAAAATATGGACTTATACAGAAATGATAGAGCATATGTTTGGCCTAAACATGACAGAGACAATGAGGGAACATTTGAGGTGGCACATTCCAGAAGCAACAAAAGATATATGCGGAGGAATGAGGAGGAAAATTTTCAAGGGGGGCGATACTTTCCGGCACAAAAGAGACAGCAAAGGAGATATTAGAGTATCATCGTAGCTCCACTACTGTGGAAACTGCAGACACAGGTTATTGTATTGTTCCAGACAAGGACCCACGTATGGTGTCACCCCCTACCCACAAGTTAGTCAATGGAGTAATTTCGGATTCAACCCTTAGTAAAGGGCCAAGTATTAGTAGTCATCTAGGTTTCAATGTGTACAACTACACTGACACCTCTGTTACCAAAGATCTCATATCACTATTCAGTAAAGGTATGAAGTATATACCCACGGTTAAGTTCAACTTGTTTGATCTCATTAAAGAAATAAAGCTTTTCTGTAGAAGGTTGAATTTGGCCATACAATTCAATGACAGTGCTAACAAGACAGTAGATAACAGGAATCCTAACATCTTAAAGAAAAAAAGTACATATATACCAACCACGAACTCTCAGGTTACCATATACGAGAACATGGTTTGTCACGACATTTACCAATTACACAAAGATATTAGGAACAACAAAAGTGTAGGAAATGCATTTCCAGACAATTTAACCACAGACGAAAGAACCTGTTTGAAAGAATTAATCACTAACAAAGAGATTAGAATCATGAAACCGGACAAGGGCGGAGGGGTTGTGATTTTTGACAACACCCACTATTACAACGAAATTCACAATATTTTATACGACTCAGGCAATTATGAAAAGGTGTCTTTAAATCAGATCAATATCGGACACAGACGTATTGACAATGCCTTAGAAGAGTATTTAATTGACAATCGTATTACTAGTGAATTATATGAGTATGCTAGAACCGATTTTCCTGTTTTGGCACATATTGTCGGAATCCCGAAGATACACAAGAATCAGATTAAACCACCATTCAGACCTATCATCTCAGGATCCAAGTCCAAGACATTTAAGATAGGAAAAATAATTGACCAATGGACTAAACACATCTATAATAAGGTCAACCACTTGGTCAAAGATTCTTGGGACTTCCTAAGTAAATTAACTAAGGATATGTGGGATGAAAATTTGACGTTCCTAACTATTGACGTCCAAGACCTCTTCTCCAGCATTCCTGTGAACACGGGACTAGACTATTTTCAAAGTAGTTTAAGCAAATATTTAGGAAGCAGCTGGGACAGAGTAAATCTGATTATTGACATGATGGGTTTGGTATTGGAACACAACTACATAGAACATCAAGGTGAATTCTTTAGACAATCTCGAGGGGTAGCCATGGGAGCATCTTGTGCTCCCATTTTTGCCAACATGGTAATGTTAGAGTGGGAAAATTTATACATCTTCACAAGTGATTTTTACAAACACATCCGGCTATATACTAGATTTTTGGATGATGTGTTTATCATTTGGACTGGACCAACCGACATGATTCCCACCTTTGTGGAATACCTCAACAACACCACAGATTTTTTGAGTTTCACGTTCCAACATGACAAAAAGGGTATTGCATACTTGGACACATGGATAGGTAACACTGGCACTGGATTTATTTCCAGATTGTATAGGAAGCCCACCTTTTCCAACGATTACATTCATTATACCAGCTGCCACCCACGTCACATTTTCAAAAACATTGTGAAGGGCCAGTGTATTAGAGCAGCAAGGATGTCATCCACCCTTGAAGATATGAATAGTGAATTAGACATTATCACTCAATTCTTCATAGAAAGGGGTTATCCTAAGAAGTTATTGGACAACATCACCATTTACGTCAAAGCACAATGGGGACTCAAATACAAACCATTGTTAGGGAGCTCTATCACTATACAAGGTAATCCAAGTCCGGTTTTCAATAAAAAAGCATGTGTGATAAGATTCAATCCTTTTGTTAACTTGATTACAGATATTCTGAAGAAGCATTGGAATATCATCACCTCTTCGGGCACTTTAGGTAGTATAGTTGGAACTGAGATATGTACTGTGTACAAAACTGGAAACAACATAAAAAGAGTATTGGAATGTGGAATGAAGGATGAAAGAAAAAAGAGTACTAAAGGGACTAGTAAATGTGGAAGTTGCAAACAATGTACGTACATTAACACTACACGTACTATCAGACTTGACAATATTATGCATACCAAGGTAACCTGCATTACAGGGAATTGCAATTCTCAGCGTCTAGTATATATAGCTACCTGTAGTACGTGCCCGGCCTTCTACATAGGCAAAACGGAGAGGAAGATCAAGACACGGATATACGAACACATGTACAGGATAAAAAAGCAAGACACCAAAAATGCTTTATACAGACACATTCATGACCAAGGTATTGAGCACAAGTTTAGGTTTTCCATCATAGATCAAGTAGATGTTAAGGATAAAGGTGGAAATTGGAAGACATACCTGGCTTGGAAAGAAAGTAGATGGCAAATATGCACAGATGCCACTACACCGCCAGGTATTAATGACTTCATCAGTTTGAAACCCTTGTTAGCATTGAACTAAGAGGTTCTGAAACACCACTAAGTTTTTAAAAAATCAGTATACATAGATTTTTTAAAAAATTTCAGTATACAATTTTATGTACTATGTAGTGTACATGTACTAAGGGGACAGTTTTATATCCAGTTGACAAATTGATGTATAAATTAAGTCAACTACTAGAATATCTTAATGAATGTGCAGTCTTCATTCAGTAAACAATAGTTTTAACCAGTAAAGTCATTCATTTATCTTTTCAGAAATTTATATTCATGTGAATTTATTTTACACATACAGTATTTTTAATAATTCATTATAATTATTTTAGAACTTTAGTATTTTTAGCATCATTGTAACATCTTTTTAGGGTATTACTAGCATAGAAAAAGTACTTTAGTATAGTATTTTATTAGTATAGATTTTATTAGTATAGATTTTAGGAGACATGGCCGTTTTAAGATTAGCATAATCAATTGATTTTTGGCGCCAAAACAAGTATAAAATGTATGGTCTGTTGTTATGTTATTGGTTCTGATGAAATCTGTATTATGACAGATGAAAGCGCTCAACCTTTGTGAATCTTGTAAATAAAGTGTACTTTGTGGATACTACCGGCTTCGAGTGAATTGGAGATACACTGTTCTGCATTTTGCTTACCAGTTGTGACATTTCTACATTTTTTCTAATAATGGGAAAAATCCATTACCATATTCATTCTAGCTACAGGTCCCCCACATTGAAACAAAAAACCCATATATCATACCTGAAGTTACTAGAATCACTCATCATCCAGCCCAATATCATTCTCATGGTTGATTTTAACTACCCTTCCATTAACTGGGAGGCATACATGGCCATGAACATGCAAGGTCAAAGATTTCTTGACTTTTTAAACTCAAATGCTATGGAGCAGCAAGTCTGCAGCCCCACTAGGGGTACAAATATCCTCGATTTGGTACTCACAAATATGGATGAGCACTGCACCTCCCCAAGTGTGATGTCTTAACTAGTAAGATCAACTCACAAAGTGGTCTTCCTTGACTTAAATGTAAAACCAGATTCCCCACACGTAGCTCCAAAAACTTTAACAACTTTTCTAAGGCAGATTACCTCCTATTAAGTGATGGCATAGTGAGTTTCCAGGGTCTCTATTACCAGAGTGAAACTTCTTTTGAGCGAATACCAAAACACCGACACAAATTGAGTGAACTGCGAGAATACCGAATGCACTAAACCGCAAAATTTTAAATCTCGAACTGTCATAGTCGGCCAACCCCACCACCCGCTTCATACTACCTACCCAAACAAAATAAATAAACCACATACATACACTAACCAAACCCTACTTCTAACCCTAAAGTAAAGCACCAAAACCCTACTTCTAACCCTACACTCGACCCCACATACACAACTATCTATGCACTATCCTTAACCCCTCCCTAACCCTAAGGTCCGTAACTACCGCACACTTCACCTACGAAAATATAAGCAAACAAAATAAATAATCCACATACATACATTTACCAAAACCGTACTCCTAACCCTGCACTAAATCTTACATACATTAACTATCTATGCACTTACCTTAACCCGCACCCTAACCCTAACTATCGCGCACTTACCTTATAGAGCTATACCACAGATGGGCCAACCATGGTAATTCGACATTTCCAAATTTGCGGTTTTGGACATTCGCTGTAATGCCAGTTCACGCAATACGTGTCGACCTTTACGGATTTGCTTAAACGGACTTTTGCTCTCGTAATAGGGAACCAGTTTCCAAGTGCCCCCAAATCCAGAAAACACACAAGCCTATGCAGAGGCATACACCAAAACCTTGTATGACCATACAAATAACTGCATAGAAACAGCAGCACCAGACCAAAATAAGCATGTCAAACCACAAAAACAAGCTACTCTCTTAGACCCCTTGTAATAATAGTTTATACAAGAAAGGAAAAAAATCCAGTCAAGAAGTAAGAGGGAATTTTCACAACAGAATAAAAAGTCCCTCATTAGTCTAAACAACGGAATCTGAGAACTAGTCATGACTCTGAAAGCTGACTTTGAGGCAAATTTAGCCTCCAAATCAAAGAATAACTATAAGGGATTTTTCAGTTATGCCTGCAGTCTTAAGGGCAACACTCAACAATGTGAATATTTAGTTGTGGATGGCATCACCTACAGTATACTCAGCCAGAAGATATAGCAAATCTGCTGACTGATTAATTCAGCTCAGATTTCATCTTTTTGTCACCTCCAGCTCTCTCCAAAGAAATACCCTCCACCACTCAGTCACCAATTATCACTAAAGAACAGGTTGCCACTGCACTATGTAAAGCTGAAAACACAGCTTCAATGGGGCCCACCTATATTCCAGGTTGCCTCTTAAACAGCTTAAATCAGGAACTATCAGGCCCATTCGGATCCCTATTTAACCACAGCCTATGGACTGGCTTTGTCCCAGTAGAGTGGAGACAAAGAACTGTCATCCCTCTGCACAAAAGGGGACTATCAACAGACCTGGTAAATTACAGACCCTTCAGTTTCACCAGTCTTATATTTAAGGCCATAGAAAGAATTATCATGGACCTGATAAATAATGACATGAGAAACCTCCAAACACTGGACCAAACCCAGATCAGCTTTGTCAAAGACAAGTCATGCCTAATGAATCTGTTGGACTTTTTTGAAAAAAGTCACTAGGGCCATGGATGAGGGTAAAACCATGCATAATACTTACCATGACCTGGCCAAAGCACTTGACGCAATTCCACACTCAGGTATTATAAATAAACTCATAAAACTGGTCATAAATTCCTACGTCACCAGATGGATAGCCAGTTTGTTCATAGACAGGACACATAAGGTCAAAGTGAGTGAATCCAGATCTAGCAAGAGGCCAATTACTAGTGGTGTGCTACAGGGCTCAGTGCTGGGACCACTCCTGTTCAGAGTATACTCCTCTGAAGTCACAGCTAATATGGAAGTCCTCTGGATAACAATGTCTGCAGAAGACTGCAGGCTGGGGGCAATCATTGAATCCCCCAATGATGTAGATATCCTTCAGGTGGGTCTAAATCAGAAAAATGATTGGTGCCAGAGCCATGGCCTGAATTAAATTAATTAAATGCAAAATAATGCATTATCATACCCTTTAGGAAGCTAAAGACCCCTGCAAATTACAACATTAATAGCACACCCCTAGGAGTGGACTCAGAGGCGAGAGATCTAGGTATGCAGAGAGACAGTAGCCTGAACTTTGACCACCATGTGTCCACAGTGGTGAGGAAGTTGTACTATGTGGCACAGCTTGTAAATAAATGTATGTCATCCAGATCCAAGGAATTTATAGTCCCACTGTACTCAGTCCTCAATGGACAAATAATGGTGTACAATGCTTCATTTGGCATGTACTTAACTAGGAACTTACAACAACTTGAATGACCCCAGAGGTTCCTCACAAAGGAAACACAGGGAGTTAACAACATGTCCTATGTGGATGGACTAAAAGCCCTATGCCTTTACTCTGTCTCCTGATGATTATTAAGAGGTGACCTATGCCTAACTTACAAGGGTCTCACAAATCTAGCCCTGATGAAGCTGCTACATAGATTCATAGATTAGTACTTAACCATCAATACCCAGAGTCTAAGAAACAAATTAGCCCACTTCCACGCTTGGCTAACCCATACCCAACCTGACATAGCAGCTGTCTCTGAGACATGGCTAAAACCCAACATTTCAGACTCTGAAATACTACCCCCTGGGTTTCAAATACTTAGACCAGACTGTCTAAAAAAGAAGGGTGGAGGAGTAGCCTTAATCTACTCTAGCCTACTCTCCATCACTCCCTATCAAAATCCTATTCCACAGTTCAACAACGCTGAACTAGTCATAGGAAATCTCAAATTAAATAACCAGAAAAGCATTTGTGTTATAGCCCTCTATATCCCCACTGAAAACAACATTAACACACTTGAGAAAATTCTTCTATGGGCCTCATATAATATCAAGCTTGAGATATATATCCTAGGAGATGTGAACCGTGACTGGAACAAAATTACTGCCTATAACCCCACCATTTCAGTCAATCTATGTAATTTCACTCAACTCACAAATGCTATAACCAGACCTAATAAAAATAACCCCCCCAGGCTCCATGCTGGACTGGATCCTTGTCTCCCTCCCAAACAAAATATCCCACACTGGCACCTTACCAGACTCTATCAGTGATCACTTACCAGCCTTCATCTATAGAGCAATCCCCTCCTCTCCTCATCTACACCAATATATCCATACTTGGAATCTCAACAACTTTAACCCTACAACTTTTTCCAATTCTCTTAAACTGATAAATTGGGACACTCTAAAAACTCTTCCTCTGGACAGTGCTGTTGAATTCTTCAACTCAACCTTCTTAGACACTCTTAACTCCCAAGCCCCTCCAAGAATAAAACGTATAAAAACCAATTCCATCCCTTGGCTTAGTAAAGATACCAAAACACTCATGCAACAAAGGGACAAATTCTGGAAACTCTACCATCGTAATATGTACCCTGACACCCTTCTTAAATATAAACAACTCTGCAACTTAGCCAAAAAATGTATCATACAAGACAAAAAAGCATACTATATCAAACTCCATTCTAACCACTCCTCTAACCCCAAACAATTCTGGAAATCCATCAACTCACTTCTCAACCCAGGCACCAAAAACAACCCTTGCCCTGACAGTAGTAAATCTGACCCAGAAATAGCTACTCTGTTCAACTCCTTCTTTACTAACTCTATAGCAGAACTCACTAAAACATTCTCAAACAACAGCACCTTCCCCCAAATCAAACCCTCTACCCAACCTTCCACCCCAAATTCATCTCCCATATTCCACCTCAAACCCATCCCCACCTCATATATAAAAAAACTTCTCTCTAAGCTTAAGCCTTGCTCCAATGCCCCTGACAATATCCCCTCACTCTTTTTAAGAATTGCAGCAGACAGCATCGCCATCCCCATTAGCATACTCATCAACAGATCCATTCAAGAATCATATGTCCCCAAACTGTGGCATGCAGCCTTTATCCTACCCCTCCATAAAGGAGGCAAAAATAATAAAATCTCCAACTTCCGACCCATAGCGATTCTCTCCCCTATTTCAAAAATTCTTGAGAAATGCATCCACCTCCAGCTCATGCCATTCATTACACATAACCCACTCCTCACCTCAACACAACATGGATTTCATCCTGGCAATGGTACAATAACAGCTCTTCTCTCTTTTCTAGACATCATAAACCATGCCCATGACTTGTATCCACAGTCCTCCTTGACCTCTCCAAGGCTTTTGACACAGTCTTCCATACCCACCTTCTTCACCACCTTTCCAATCTTAACCTCTCACAAAACACCATTACCTGGTTCAGCAGCTACCTCTCTGACAGATCTCAGACAGTAAAATGGAAGACTGGCACCTCAGCCTTCATTCCCACCCCAACCGGGGTACCCCGGGGATCCATTCTTGGCCCTATGCTCTTCAATATCTTCATTAATGATTTCCATGCAGCCATTCCTAACACTAATATAGTACAATATGCAGATGACTCAACTTTAGTTTGCTCTGCATCAAACCTCCATGAGCTCCAAACAAAAACTCAAACTGCCTTCTCAACTACTGAGAACTGGATGCTCCAAAATCACCTCTCCTTGAATGCCAACAAATCAAAGATCCTTTTATTCTCTCCCTCAAAATCTATCCACCTAGACAAAACCTCTTTCAAGATTACAAGCCTTGCCAACTCCACTATAGAAGTTGTTCCTTTTGCTAAACTTCTTGGAGTTACTATTGATGAACACCTAAAATTCGATACCCATATTCAGCTAAATATAAAGAAAACCAATCAGAAACTTGGCATTCTGTACAGAAACTCCCACTTCCTCTCCCCTTCAACAAGACAGACCCTTGCCACTACCTTCTTACTACCTTCACTAATGTATGGTGCTCCCCTACTTAGGTTCATAGGTTGGCACTGGGCTATCTGCCCGAAGGCATATATTAGCCCAGCCACGTTGTGCGGTATTCACTGCCCCTTTAGTAGTTCCCTAGACCCTTGTACTAGCAGCTAGTACCCTTGGCCCCTATCTAGTAGTGCTGTTGGTGTGATCCCTGGTGTGAACCTTCTGTTACCCATCCACTCATCAAGGTTCCTCTTGAAGAGTGATAGTGAGGGGCTCTGTGTTATGTAGATCGGGACCCTGTTCCATAGTAAGGGAAGTCTCTGCGAAGGGAATCTATTCCTCCAGCATGTTTTATTCATTGTTGTGTTGAGGTTTATATACCTAGAGTGTGTAGCTCGAGTAGATTTGGTTTTGCTAAGATGGAGCATGTTCAACAATTCTGGGTTGGACATGGCTCTGTACGTTAGACAGAGATCGCCTCTGAGAAAGCAGTATGCAACAGAGAACAGTCTTAGCTTTTTCAATCATGCTGCATAGGGCAACTGTTTGAGACCAGTAATCCTCTTGGTTAGGTACCTCTGTGGTCTCTCCAGCTGCTGGAGATGTCTAGCCAGGTACATTTCAATTGGTGCATTGTACTCAATAATGGGTCTGATGAGGAAAGAGTAGAGGGGCACCATTACATTCTTAGATCTTGATGCAAACCCTTTCTTGATCAGATGGATCACATAGAAGGATTTTCTAACCACTTTGGTAACATGGTTATCAAAGGAAAGCTGACTATCTACTTGGGTCCCTAGATCCCTTATTTCTTCTTCAGATTTCAGGGGATTACCTCCTATGTTGTAGTTTGCGGGTACTCTGTTTTTTCCAAAGGGGATTACTACGCATTTTTTTGCATTTAGCTTGAGACCAATGCTTTGACACCATGCATCAGTCTCATTTAGGCCCTTCTGGAGGATCTCCATGTCGGCCGGAGACTCTATTATAGCACCCAGTTTGCAGTCGTCCGCAAACTTAGTCAGCCACAGCCCTTCCGTGCTTGCCTGTACTTCTGAGAAGTATATGCCAAACAGGAGGGGCCCCAGCACAGAGCCCTGAGGCACACCAGTTGTTACTGGTCTGGATTCGGACATAAATCCCGCTACTCTTACTTTATGGGGTCTGTCTGAGAGCCAGTTTGCGATCCATCTTGTGACGTAAGGGTTTATGCCCAGGCTGGTGAGCTTATCAATAATACCTGAATGGGGAATGGTGTCAAATGCTTTAGCAAGGTCAAGGTAAGCCATGTGTACCTCCTTTCCCTTATCTATAGCCTGAGTAACTATCTCAAAGAAATCCACCAGGTTCAGGAGGCATGATCTGCCCTTGACGAAGCCGAACTGTGTGGGGTCCAGCGACTGGAGATTCTCAATCTCTCCATTTATGAGTTCCATAATGATTCGCTCCATAGCCTTACAGATCAGACTGGTCAAGCTTATTGTTCAGTAGTTACCAGGGTCAGTTGTGGCCCCACCCTTGTGTAGCGGGACCACCATTAATGTGCACCATTCTATGGGCACATATCCTGTGGAGAGGCTGAGACTGAACAGGGTATTAAGATGCGGGGTTAATTTCTTTTGGAGCTCGCGTATGACACAGCCTGGGACACCATCTGATCCCATGGAGGCAGTGTTTTTAGCTTTAGATAGAGCCTTGTTAACCAATGTATCAGTAATAATTGGACTTACACAATCCCCTGGAATGGTAATAGGACCTGTAGGAGGTGAGGGGGGGAGAGAAATTTGCACTGAACCATCTAACTAACCAACGTATCTTCCTCCATCTCTTCTAAACTAGAATCCTGTTACAATAAAATCTCAAAGTTCGCCACCACTTCCAAATACTCCATTCACCACTGTAAACCTCTCCATCAGCTGCAATGGCTAGAATTCCCAAACTACCTTGACTACCTCCAACTCATCACCACTCACAAGCTTATTTTCAGATCAACTATATGCCCAGCAATAACAAACATCTTAACATTATACACCCCAAACACAACTCTAAGATCTAACCACCAAAATCTAATCTCTGTTAATAAACCAAACCATCCCACTGGTCAGCTTCTCCTATCTTTTTCTGTTGCCAAAAAATTGAATTCTCTCCCTCCATCTCTAAGAATTTCTGAGAACTCTGAACACTTCAAAACCCAGCTGCATTCTTACCTCTCCCAAAAATGGAAATGCAATTGCACTCCACCTTCCTAACCTGCTTAATACATAAATACTTTATAACACACAAAGTTTGTTCTTCCTTACACACTATTGATTAACCCTATGTACTGTCTTCATGCTAATACTACCTCTATATCACTCTCAGAGGATTTAAACCTCTATATTAATTTAACTCATGCTAATATTCATGCATAAAGAACTCGTCCATGCTAATGTTACTTCTATATCATTCTCAGATTATTTAAACCTCTGTATTAATTTAACCTTGTATTACTGTTCTCAACCACTAAACATGTAAATATGCTTTACATCCTTCTCCAAGCTGCTGTTTAACTTTTGTTTAGTTTTTGCTATTTTGTATGTAAAATTTGCTTAGTTTGTTTCTGTTTTCACTATGCATTGTACTTCATATTATGGAGCTTGTACTATGTATTATTGGAGCCTTTCTCCCTGGGCCTCCACTGAAAATGGGCTCTTTGAGCCTAGTGGACCTCCCCGGTCATCAAACTGGATATAAATAAATAAATAAATAAATACTAGGCTAACTGCCCTTGTGGGCCATTTAACGCATAGCCATTTTCCACATGTAAGAATCAAACCCTGCACCTTGTGTCTATAAGGTAAACACCTTAAACATTACTCCGCCCTCCCAGTTGGGTGACCTTTGTGCTCAAGACAAACAGCATAAGGGTCACCCAATCTAGGGATCTAATCCTAGTTAATAACGCAAGCAAAGCAAACTGGTGAGACAGATATCTGTCACAGAGATTACACCTTCTTTGGAACAGGCTTCCTATTCACTTTAAACAGAGCCCTTCCCTGGCCCTCTTCAAACACAGTTTGGATCAATGGATGAGGAATCACAAATTCACACCTGGGGTAGTGCCTATGTACCTTATGGACAGGTGCAGTCTGAAAAACATTCAATGCATATGCGCAAACCTATGCCATTGTCTTGCCCCTAGGGGCTACATATTGGGTAAAATCAGGATATATTGGCTAGGCTTGTAAGGGCTCTTAAGTCATTCGCCTAGTCATCTCCTATGAACCTATGAATCAATCTTCAGTCATCACTTGTGGAATCCTGAGGGGTAATAGGCACAAGTGCTAGTTATACTAGCAGGGTTTGTACTGGTATTTTTCACTGCAGTGTCCAGAACAGATTCTAATGAATGTCACTGTGCTGAATTCCCTTGCATTAGAAAAAAATTTTTTTTTTCTTGTGTATTGTCTCTACTGTTTTTCAGATACCAGTATGAACTGCAGCATTGGTCTACCCTGGAAAGTGACTGCCAGACTGCTTCTCTGTTATGGATGTTGAAAATATTGGTTTTGGAAGGTATCATACACAATGTCCCCTAAGGATAATGTGGGTGGTGGTCCCATAGATCAAGAGCAAGTGCTAGCATGTGCGTTTGATGACAGTTGCTCCAATAATGAGCTCTACTGAATGCAGGGAACCTTCTGATATTAGCCTAACCATGCTGTGGCACCTAGACCTTGAATGAGAGGTTTTGCCACATGTTGTGGAAGCTTGACAAGGCCTGGGCCTTCTTCTTGGAGGTAATGAACATGAGTCCTTTCAGCAGTTTCTTGAGATGCAAGTGATGTCCAGTTTACTCTTCCACCACACAGGCAAACAGCCATGTCTGCCTGTGTTCCCAGCGTGTGTGTGTGTGTGTGTGTGTGTGTGTGTGTGTGTGTGTGTGTGTGTGTGTGTGTGTGTGTGTGTGTGTGTGTGTGTGTGTGTGTGCATGCGTGTGTGTGTGTGTGTGTGTGTGTGTGTGTGTGTGTGTGTGTGTGTGTGTGTGTGTGTGTGTGTGTGTGTGTGTGTGTGTGTGTGCGTGTGGTGTGTGTGTCTGGTAAGCCTTTACTAGTATGTGCATGGAAACAGACATGGATGCTGTGTGCAACCATAAAGCACATGAGAGGTCACTCAACTGAAGCTCAAGGTGTTATTGCAATGACAGGAGCCTAAATAAAAACTACACTTCCTCCAAGCCCTCCTCACACTCAAGAATATGGATATTGGTGAAGTTACCAAGACACGGTTTAAAATGGCAGACAGTATTCTAACAGTGCAAGATTTCAGTGGCTTCCACACATTTAGACCAGTAGCTGCAAAGACAAGGGATAATAGAAGAGGTGTCTGAATATACATCAATAACAAGCATACCTCTAGGGTGGTCAAAGAAGATGACACTCTGGAGTTCATCCAATTGAAGATCACCATAGACAAAATCCTGTATCATAGCCTAGCCAACTATAGGTCACCATCCATGACCCAAGAAGCAACTTACTGAAGACACTTACTATCCAACCTAACACCCTACACATGGGAGACTTTAATTACCCCCTCTATAGACTGTGAATCCTAAATGGCCTCAAATCTACAGGCACAGGGATTCTGGACCTTCTTAATACAAACCGCCTTGACCAAATAGTGAATATGCCCACTACAGGCTCCAACATACTGGACTTCCTGCTTACAAATATGAGAGAACACTGCACACCACCTAATGTCTCATCCTCCCTGCTAATGTCTGACCATAAAGCTGTCTCCTTCAACTCAAAATCAACTCTGTAATCCCACTAAAACCAGTAACAGTAAGGAACTATTCCAAGGCAAATTACTTCTTATTAAGTGATGGTCTGTTAAAATTCAATGCCCCTCTAAACCCAGAGAACAGAGCAGCCTGTGCAGAATTGTTCTGAGAAACTATGTGCAACCATGTCAATGGCTGCATAAAGGCTGCTTTACCAGCCAGAAGTAAGCCCAGGACTAGCCCCAGAAACAAACTGCCCTGGTGGAATCCCAACATAAACAGGATATACAACAAAAGGAAAATATATGGCAAAAATCAGGAAGGGTAATTCCCATAAATATAGAAACTCTCTCATCAAAGTAAATAAGCAACTAAGAGGACTAATTAGGTCAAGCAAAGCCATCTTTGAGGTTAAGGTAGCCTCCCAGATGAAAGAGAACCATAAGGTCTTCTACAGCTATGTCAGAAACCTCAAGGCAGCACACAGCAATGTGCTGAACTGGTGTTTAATGGTGCCACATTCACAGAGCCTTGCAATGTAGCGAACCTGTTAGGGGACAAATTTAGTTCCAACTTTATCACCCTGTCACTGACAACCTCGAAAATACCCTCAAGCATAACCCCTCCAACTATAACTAGGGAGCATGTACTGGCTGCAGTCACTAAAGCCAAGAACACAGCCTCACTGAGCCCTAATAATATCCCAGGATGCCTGCTGAATAGCCTAAAGTATGACTTATCATGACCCCTGGAGTCATTATTTAACTATAGTCTTAAAACAGGCTTTGTGCCACGTGAATAGAGGACTGCAACAGTCATCCCCCTTCATAAGGGGAGGACTTTCAAACAGTCCACTAGTCTGACTAGTTGTATTTGCAAAGCTATGGAAATAATTATCATGGACATTATCAACAAGGATTAGGAGACCTTCAGACAATGTATCCATCCCAGTTTGGCTTTGTCAAAGGAAGTTCATGATTACTGAGTCTAGTGGACTTCTTTGAAAAGGTCACTAATGCAATGGATGAGGGGAAAATGGTACATACTACCTACATAGATCTGGCTAAAGCATTTGATACAATACCCCCCTCAGCATTGTCAACAAACTTACAGAAATAGGTATAAACCCCTTTATAATATACTGACTAGCTACCTGGCTCACTGATAGGACCCAGGAGGTTAGAATCAGTGAGGCCACCTCCACAAAGAGGCTGGTCACCAGTGGAGTCCCCCAGGGCTCTTAGCTGGGCCCACTCCTTTTTGGCATCTACTTCTTGGATGTCAAAGCCAATGTCAAAATCCTTTGGCTAACCAAGGTCACAGATGACTGCAAACTGGGGGCAGTTATTATTAAATCCTCCAAGATAAGAACAACCTTCAGGAAGGTCTAATACAGACAAACATTTGAAACCAAAGTCATGGCTTAAAACTCCATACCAAGAAATACATTATAGTACCTCTAGGAAAGTCTACCACCCCAGGTAACCACATCATCAATAAAACACCCTTAAAAGTTGATTCACTTGTCAGGAATCATAGAACTCATGTAGACAATGTGTGTGTGTGTGTGTGTGTGTGTGTGTGTGTGTGTGTGTGTGTGTGTGTGTGTGTGTGTGTGTGTGTGTGTGTGTATGTGTGTGTGTATTTATCAGAAAACGTTTTTCATGTATTAGACAAAGCACTATCAAACTGATGCTTCATAGCTGTACCGAAAGGCATGGCACTGTTGCCTTCTCAGAATCACATTGTCCTGTGTACAGCTTCATTGTAATGATAGCAGTTGTTGTTCTTCTGCTTTTGGCTTTTCCCAGTTAGGGGTCGCCACAGCGGAACTCCGGTCAGCTAATGAATTGTTCTGAATTAGCAGATTCATGGTGGAGAGTTTCATTGTAATGATGGAATTGTTTTGTATTAGTTCATAAAGTTCAAGTATTATTTATTGGTAAAATTCAACCGGAACTGTATAATGTATTAGAATTATGCTTAAATAACATGTAAACTGCTATGGGAAAAGTTTTTGGTGATTTCCAGAACTTTACTCCATTCAGCGATGGCATTATACACCAAGGCACTACTCCCATCCTAACCTAGAGGGAGGAGGGTGTACAGAAATCATCTGCAAGGCATGATATTAACTATGTTTATATTCATGCAAACTGCAATGATTTAGTTGATGCTGAATAACATACAGAACTGACAAGGAAGATACCACTTCCATGGCATAGAATTAATGTCACTTATAGCGACACATATGATAACATACAGAACTGACGAGGAAGATACCACTTTCATGGCATAGAATTAATGTCACTTATAGCGACACATATGATAACATACAGAACTGACAAGGAAGATGCCACTTCCATGGCATAAAATTAATGTCACTTATAGCGACACGTATGATAACATACAGAACTGATAAGGAAGATACCACTTCCATGGCATAGAATTAATGGCACTTTTAGCAACACGTATGATAACATACAGAACTGACAAGGAAGATGCCACTTCCATGGAATAGAATTAATGTCACTTATATCGACACATATGATAGCATACGGAACTGACAAGGAAGATACCACTTCCATGGCATAGAATTAATGTCACTTGTAGCAACACATATGATAACATACAGAACTGACAAGGAAGATGCCACTTCCATGGCATAGAATTAATGTCACTTATAGCGACACATATTATAACATACAGAACAGACAAGGAAGATACCACTTCCATGGCATAGAATTAGTGTCATTTATAGTTGCACATATGCAGAAATTAGCATATGAATAATTCCTTGCTCCTAAGATTGGTCACTTTGAAACTGTTTACAAGGTTAGCAATGTGAGCAGGACCAGAAATGAAGCCTTCCTAAAGTTAATTATCTGCTGAGGTTGCCATGGTAGCATACTTTTCAGGAGCAAATCAGTAGATCAATTGCCACTCCCTCTTCATAGTCACCATGGGACCTCTGAATGTATCAATTTAGGAATGTTTAGTATTGATTGTAAGAATCCTGTTGAAGTTGAACACCATACCTTCGTGAAGCAAAGGCATATACTACAATAGTTTTTTCCATGATGTTTTCCTTCTCAGCTTTGTAAGAAAAACTGAATGACCTGGCTAGTACAATGTACTCATAAGTATGAGAAGTACTGAAGAACAATACATAATATAAGAGCATGCACCTTATAAAAAGTATCAACAAGTGTCATTTTGATAGATTAGCATAGTCAGATTAAGAGTCATTCTCAGTACATAAAACCAGAGAAATTAATATAACTGTACTGCACTGAACACAGTGATATGGAATGAACAATGGTAGATCAATAATGACTACTTTGCTAGTGAAAGCATTACCTGTAAATTAAACAGTAGTTGTTACTATTCATTGCTGCAGTATTTCATTACAGATTGGTTATGATATCTTACTTCACTAATGAATGCAGTCATTAATTCATATGGTACAAAAAACAGTAATAAGTACCATGAAGTAGTTAGAATTCAGTCATTCCATTAGTACGTGCAAAGTATGTAATATTGCTTAATGCTAATTTCTGATTACTGAATAAATGGTTACTTTTTTGTTATTAAATAAAACGCAATTGCTTCAGAACACTTATTTGTTCATTCCTTGTCTCCATTTCTCAGTCTCTCTCTCTCTCTCTCTCTCTCTCTCTCTCTCTCGCTCTCCTTTTTATGTTATGCTTTTCTTCAGGTCCAGAAGGCTCCAGGACAGTTCAGGTCTCCCAGGTGAAGAAATGTTCACCACCTCTCCCTGCCCACCTAAGGACATCTTCATAGGGTGGGGATGTTGGATCCACCACTGTGGGCAGCTTGGCAGGCCATTAACACCATGAACGTCAGAGCCTGGTTGAGGCAAGAGTTGAGAGGGCTGTGGAGAGTGTCCTTCACCCATTCTCGTCTCACTCTTCCAGTAAGTATATGATTTCCCTCCTTGCATTAGGCTTCCCTTGGCCTCCACCTTCACTCCACAAGGGTCTCTCTTTCCAGGTCTATCACAGATCCGGGATAACTGAGGTCCTCTGGACCAGGGTGCTAGCTATTTCATAGATCTTCTCATCTTCCCTTTATGTCTGTCTGCCATCTCTGTGTCTTGTCACTGCCCCAACATCAGCCCATCTTAATGTTCCTGTTTTGTCTGTCATTTATGTTTGTGTGCTCCTTACCTCTTCCCTAACCATGTTTCCTACATCCCCTACTGTTACTCCTTTCTCAACTTTTGTCTTAAAAAAATTGGAAAAATAGTGGCCAGTCTCACCATATGTCTTCCTGCATAATCCTCTTAATGTGTTCCTTCATGTCTCTCCATTGTCTCCTCTCTCTCCCCTATTTCTAGCTTTCCTATCTTCCAACTCTCCAACTTTATAAAAGTCTAAACAAAGTGTCCATATAAAAGTAGCCTTTACTGTGAATACAAGAGACCTTGAAACAGTATGCCAGTAGAGATCAGAGCAGGTTCTCATAGAAAATATTGTGAGAGTCACCCAAGCTTGCACCCACAGCCTACTGCCAGAAATGTCTGATACCATTCATGAATGTACACATACATGACTTTTTTTACTCATAGCTACCACTGGTTTTTACTCATTTGATGCCACATCAGAATTCTAAAACTGCTGTGGGCATATCAACTCTGGACTGAGAGGCTCTGGAACAAGCATCACTTGTTTGTGCTTTGTTCAGTGGTGCTATTTGCAAATGGCTGTTAAGGTTATGATAAGTGCGGGACTGCGAATACCTTGCTTAGTATATACATATTTATATTTTCCATTTGGTAAATGCATTCATTTGGCATGGTTTTAATTTTTGTACAGTAAATATGTCATTCTTTGTAAAGGACAGATATATCAGTGCAAGTAAAGTAGACGGAAGAGTTGATCAATCTGCTTAGTTCTCTTTATACCATATTCACAGTCATTTCACAGGGTTCCATTCTTGGTCTCCTGTTTTGTTTTTTTAACATATTCATAAATGAACTCCACACAGCAATTAAGCATGTTACTATAGTCCATCATGCAAATGATTCAGCACCCATCTACTCTGACAAAAAAAAAAGAACAAGATAAACTTCAACAACTTCCTCCTCTAAACCATAGCTGCCTAAATCAGAATTATTCCTAAAACCAAACATCCAAGTTAGTTCTATTCAGCTCAAGCATCTTTCTGAAAAGAAACCTAATTTTACCATAAGTTCTTCTAATCATTGCAAAATCGAACTTATAACCCATACTAAGCTTCTACTTCTTATTACTGACAAAAATATGAGCATCAACTATTATCTAAAAGAAGCAAAAAAATTGTGAGTTATCTACAAAGATAAACCATTCCTGACTGACACTGCTTGGAAAAACCATTTTATCTTTTCTTCTCCCAACTGTTATCTTTGTAGCCCCCATACTCATTAATATACAGGATACCCAAACTAATCTACTTGTAGTATAACACAATTAAAAGATGTGCTTCTAATCGACCTTATAAATCACTCCACTGTCTTGCACTTAAATTTGCTGAATGGATCTTTCACACATTCTAACTCTTTCACAGTTATTCACCACATAATTTTATCTGGAAACCTGAAAAATATGTTTTAAGAAATATAATTCAGCACTATTCAGCAAACAGAGTGTTATGCGCAACACGCAAACAGCTAATGTTGTTGTGTCTTTCGGCTTTTCCCGGTTAGGGGTCGCCACAGCGGAACTCCAGTCTGCTAATGATTGGCAGTAGATTTTTATGTGCCGAGTTGCCAGCCCTGACGCACAACCTTCAATGAAGGTACGCCCATTCACGCATGTCTCAACACAGAAGATGCTCTAGCTGAGAATCGAACGGGACAACGTCTTAAATGTGAGGCGACAACGATACCGCAGCACCACTACTGCAACACGCAAACAGCTAATAATAACTACATTAAAAAAATATTGCAGTTGACTCCATTTACTCTTCCCATACTGTCAAAATGTGCAATCCACCCCTTTTGCTCTCAGGCAAGTCAACATCAAATCCTAGTAGTTGCAATACTTGATGTTCTCATGGTTCATTGGTAAGTACATTTCAAATAGTCTGCAGACCCTTTCAAGCCTTGCCAAAAATTAAAAAAGAAAAACCCTACTCAAAATTTGCATCTAGCCTCAAGGAGGGCAAGACAAAATAAACAGAGGGAAAATTTGAGGCAGCTTATCCAATTATCTAGGTTTACCTACAAGGTGGCAAGGGGCAGGGGTGCTGCTCTGCTTGACATGTAGGGAAAGGTTGTTTCAGAGGTGCGAGATACATTGGAATATGAATCTACCACACCAGCGTGTCTTATTTATCTGCTGATGAAGGTTTCGTTTATTTAATCAAGTATTTGATGTACCATTAATTCTGTAAAAGGCTGGAAGATCAAATAGGGTTGGATCCTTCATTGGACAAAAGGCTAGACTTAGATCTAAATGGTGGAATCTGTAAGAAACTGAGTACAGAAAAAAAAACTGTCCTTCTTTCATGCAAATGACGACTCCCATTTCTGGCTACCAGGTAGCTTGACTTTCATCCTTGAGGATAAATGGGTGGTAAGGGAGTGAAACTGAGGCTTACAGTTGTGATTCCACCAGTGTCTCCATTATTCACTGACCTAAATGAGGTAAGATCAGGGGTGGGGTAGCTATCTGTTTTATCTCAGAGCTTCTCCTTAATCAGGTTTCCACTACTGATGCAAATTCATTTGAACCTATTCCCTCTGCAGAAATAAACAATATGTTTCTCCTCATGTACCACTCACCCAAGTGTAGACAATATTCCTAGAGAAGTTGACTAACGTTCTTGTTGACTCAGTACTTTGTCACCAGAACCTTGTAATATGTGTTAACAAGGAGACAGCGATTCTTACAAAGGAAATCCTTTGTATTAGGAAAGGAGATGGGTTTGTTTAGCTTGCTATCTCTGAAGTCCACAAATTAAGATACACTCTTCACTTGATACTCCTTCTGAATATGAAGACCTGTGATTTGATGATGGAGTCAGTATCATGTTATGACTATCACCTGGTCTACATTGCTGTGGAGATACCCATTTTCATAACCAAGATCATGAACTTATCAAGCCACCATGGAGCTGAGACTGAGAAAACGGCCACCATTATTTTACACTCACTAAGTAGTGCTTTTGCTGTTCAGTGAGTGTAAAATAAAATAAAAGTTAAAAAAAAAAAGTGTGTGTATGTGTTTCTGTGCGTAAGTGTATGCATGTATGAGTGTGAGAGACAGATCGGTTAAGCTGCTGTTTTACACTGGCTAAGCAGTGCTTCTGCTGTTTAGTGGGCTTTGTATTAGAATACTATCCTACCAGATATGCAGTAGCAAGGACCACCCACACCCCACCCAACACCCTGCACATGATGTTTATTTTTTTCTTTCGATGTGTATAAACATAAGATCTGCGTCCGCCATATGAATATTCAAAACATTGAATTGTTCATCTTGTGATCAAGTAGGAATACTAAAGGTTGATAAAATAGCAGGTTTTGATTTAGCATGAAATTTTTGAACGGTATGAAGTTTGAATCGCAAATGTCTGTCATTATTTTCTGAATGCAATCCTCAATGATTTGCCAGAAAACCACAGTTATATGAAAAATATACCACAAATCAGAGGCAAATATTGATATTCTAGCAAAATTTGTACATTTGAGAGGTATGGTGTAGAACGTACTTAAGTGTAGTATCTCTAGTAAAGAAATACAGTATTCTCCAGTGCACCAAAAATTTGAGGTTAATTTCCTTGAGGCTCTGTTTTCTTGGATTATTCAGCTTCCAGAAGGTCTACTGCCTCAATGAATGCTTTTGTTTGTTTTATCAAGGAAAGAAACTATCTTTTTCTTGACTATGTTGGTATTTCTGGCTTGGAATAATTACCGTATTATCATCATCACCCTCATTTTTATGCCTGTTATGCTCTTAAGTTACATAATTTGACACTGAAATGTGGCTTTGTAAATGTCATTGCTTGTAGAAGGCATCACTGAAGGCATAGCTAGAGTCCTGGTGCTGGGAGATGGCTTGTGGTACCTTGATGTCTTACTTAGTTTTCTGTTATTTTTTTTTCACTTGTCCAAAAGGTATAAGGCATTCTAGGTGTCCATCTGTGTGTGTTTAATTGTGTGTAAAAAATAATTGTGTGCAAAAAAAGTGTGTACATATATATATATATTTATATACACACACACACACACACACACACACACACACACACACACACACACACACACACACACACACAGACACACACACACACACACAGAAAATATCGTTTGGGAATTGCCATTAAAAGTTAGTGAGAGCCAATCTGGAAGTGCTAAAGTGATGCTTATTGTCATATATCTTTTTTAACTGAATTTAAAAGTACACATCATTTGAGCAAGCTAAACATTAAGCAGCCAGCAAATGTCATATCGCAGTCTGAACACTTACAAAGTCATGATGTTGAAGTAAGCAGTAATAAATTATAAAGACAGATGGACTGACAGATTTTTACTCGCCAAACAGTTCAGTTGACACTGCTTTGAAATGAAGTTTAGAACAAAACAGTTTAGATACAATATCCAGATTCATAACCAACATGATGTAACACTATCTGCTTAAACACTCATTTTAGTAGTAGCAGAAATTACCTAACAATTTATAGACATTCATGTTTATTTTCATTGAACATGAAAACTTTTGAAATAGTTTACAGTATACGGCTTTAAAAGTTCATTGAGTAATTGCAAACTATTTGACTATAGTTGTGACTGTGACAAGAAGACTACCATTCACTTTTAATGAATTTGTGTGTCCCACAGGCCACAGTTTATTACTGGGTCATCCGTCTGTTGATGACATGCTGTTTCCTAGATCTTTCATTGAAAAATTCCCATAGCTTCTAAGCAGGTGAATATTTGCATTTACATTATTGCCATCCTGTGCACTCAGAAACCATGACTCATTTTTACATTGCTGTATATGTATAAAGAAATGCTAGCGATGTTGAATATTCACCTTTTATGTATAACCAAATGTTTGTATTTTTGATTCGGTATATGATTGGGAATTTACCTTGTTTCTGTAATAATTGTGTTATATTCAGGAATATTTTTTCTATAATAATTTTCCCAGGCTAAGATTGAAGTTGGTTAATTGTAATCGCTGCTGTACCCTGGTTAACAAATTAAGTAAATAAATAAAACAATAGACTGAAGAAGGACCTAGGAGAAGTGAAACTTTATTAGTTAGAGGCAAGTATGAATTAAATAAAATCATAAATTTGGTATTATAAAGCGTAAATCTGTTGAGTAAGCATAGTGTAACTGACCATAACTGATTCCATATTTCTACTTGCCCTGTAGATGAAGCCATAGTTTCTCAATATGAAGACTGAAATAAAAATGTCACTATACTTAATTTTCAGTAAGTTAAGAAAATATATTTTGGATGAGTTTGTACTTTTAGACTCCTGTACTGCGAAATTCTGAAATGTAATTTATAATTGAGGAGAATGGCACAGTACGACCACACAATGAATATTCACAATGAATATTCATGATAACACTGGCAAATCTGCATGGCTTGGCAATCATGTGTGAATAACATGTCACATCGCACACCCTTGCCATGTCAATCACTTTCACCACTCCTATTTCTGGGCAGAAATGGCAGTGGAGTAGTATTCTAATGCATAATTGTTTAGCTAGTGTAAAATAAAAAGTGTGTGTGTGTGTGTGTGTGTGTGTGTGTGTGTGTGTGTGTGTGTGTGTGTGTGTGTGTGTGTGTGTGTGTATGCGAGAGAGAGAGAGAGAGAGAGAGAGAGTATGCATGTATGGAAGTAAGAGAGAGATGATGGTGTGTATGTGTGTGTATATTGCTGTCTGCTTGTGTGAGTGAATGCGTGCATGAAAGGAAGAGTGGCTTTGTGTTTGTGTGTGTCTGTTTTGTGTGTGTGTGTGTGTGTGTGTGTGTGTGTGTGTGTGTGTGTGTGTGTGTGTGTGTGTGTGTGTGTGTGTGTGTGTGCGCGCATGTGTGAGAGAGAGATTGATTGTGATCATGTGTGAATGAATAACACACACCCTGTCAGGCATTATTGCTTACTTACTGTTCCGGAGAGATCATGATAAATGCTTACAGTTGACCATGTTCTTCCAAGTGATGTTAGCTTGAGCTGCCTAAGCTGCCTCCTACCAGGCAGGCATTTTCATCACATCAGTGCAAAATGGTTGCTAGATTATGCACACACAGGGCCGCTGACATTACATTTCCTATATCTGACTACAAGGGCACTTCACCGGTGTCTGACATGTCTCTTGCTCTTCTTCTTCAGGGTTTTGTATTCCTAATTACAATAAGTTCCTGATTTTAATTTTCAGCCTGTACACTAAAAAAAATAGTTTAGACGCTTGCTCTTTCAGACTTGTGGCAAGTCTGGATGTGATGGGGCCAATTATTTTTTAGATATTGGTATCTTCATTGAGGACCTGTTGAAACCATTTTTGGACCTTATGGTCTTTGATAAGCCCCCTCAATCTTGGACCTTCTTTTTTTTGGAAAAATTATTAAGAAGATAGTTTATGCCCAGCATAAATCATAGCTTATTGTCAGTGGACTCTTCCCCATATCAGTCTGATTTTCGGTGAATGATCTCCTTATGGCTCAAGCTCAACATGTTATTCTCCTCTCCTCCTGGTGAGATCTCTGCCTCGTACATAATGCTGTTGACCATGTAGCCTGAGGAACAGTTTACATATTTGTTGTGTCCTTTCTCTGTGGTCCTTAAATGCTTTGTCTCCTTCATTTGAACCACACCTAGGATTCTTCCATTTCTCAGCCTTTTGATTATGGAGCTCCTCATGGTTCGGTCTTGGGCTCAGTGCTCTTTTTAGTGCTTATGCTGCTGTTAAGGACTGTCATTAGACAGAGCTGTCTAACATACCATTACTTTGTTGATAACACTCAGCTTTACATTGTTTTCCCCCAGGATCAAATTGTAATTCCCTTGCAGATGATCTGGAGGCCATTCAAGAATGGTTATCTGCCAATCAGTTAAAGTTGAACACATCCAAGACAAAGTACATGGTTATGTGCTACATTGAGGGATTCATCATCTTTGTCCATTTTTCATTCTTTATGGTAACAATAGAACTGAGTTTGCCTGTAAGGCAAGTGACCTTGTTATGATCCTGAATAATTTGCAAATGTTTAGGAATCAAGTGTTGTCTTTGGCAAAATGTTCCTGAGTCCACCTCAGAAGCATTTCCAGGATCAAGAATAATATTTAAAAAAATTTTTGTGACAGC
Organism: Protopterus annectens; assembly: GCF_019279795.1. Taxonomy (NCBI): domain Eukaryota; kingdom Metazoa; phylum Chordata; order Ceratodontiformes; family Protopteridae; genus Protopterus; species Protopterus annectens. The sequence continues at coordinate 1,573,658,141 of NC_056729.1, forward strand.
TCATGCTTTGGTCTCCTCCTACATCAGTCGCTTTAATGTTGTCTACCTCAGTCTTGTACGCACTAACTTAGATCATCTACAACTTGTACAAAATACTACTGCTACGCTGTTTTCTGAAACATTGTGTTACTAAGATATACCACCTGTGCTGAGGAGTCTGCACTAGCTTTCTGTTAACTTCCATACTGTTGTTAAGATCCTGCTGATGGTTTACTTGGCCATGCGTGAAGTGGATCTCTCTTAAATAAAGGCACTTACTGTTCCACCAGGATGACTTGGATTTCTCTTACCTAAAGCAGACTGTTGTTCTGTGTTGCCCTTCTCCAGTGCTGTGCTTAAAATCCTAACAGCTTTGTATCTGTGGAACCTACTATCTCAGTGGCTTTGGGAAGGTTCCTTTCTGGCCTGCTTTATGAGAGCACTTAAGGGTTATCTGTTTAACCCTGCTTTTAATAATAGCACAACAGAACAGTTCTAGGTTTTCATTTAATGACTTTTAATGAATAAAATTTATATTATTATCTTTCTCGTGTTACTGATTTTCATTGTTTTAGTATTTATTTTGGTTGTCTTATTTTGTTGCTCAGGTTAATTTATTATTGATCACATACGTTGTGCTAAAGTGTTTTGATTAAGTTGAAGTTGAAATACTGAAGCAAAGTAAACATGCCACGTACAATAATGAAAAGAACTGATATAAGGACCAACAGCAATCAAATATGTATAATCCCCAAACCTCTGAAAAACTTATAGATCAGCACCTTAACCTTCTTCATAAAGCAACCCCTTCTCCTTTCCTTCAACTAAAAGTTAGGGAATTGCTAACCAATTTAGGGAATACTTTCAAGGTGCTGTATAACAGGTTAAGTCAACTTTCCTGCTCAGTCTCACATAATGTGTTCTCACACCAGCATTTACAAATTGCTTTTGTATATGAAGCTTTGAGCTGCAGCCACTGAGACTCACCCACTCATTTTTTTACAGATTACAGTAAGCACCTTTGCATTTCTGGTAATACCCATTAACAGCTGTGGTGAAGAACACATATTTACTCCACTGTTTTTTCTCCAGCATAAAAAGGGGGTGATTCATTCCTACTGCCCTATCTCCTTTATCAAATACATGGGAAATACCTTGTAAAGAAAATGAATTCTGTCACAAACTTCTGTGCAATTTTGACAAAAATATCTGAAGGTTTATAGGTTAACTAATAAGTGAAAAAGAAAAACATTTTAACAGCAGAGAATCTGTTTGAAAATGTCTGCTTCAAATCATGTAATATTACTTGTAAATTCTTAACTTCTCTTAATTTCATTCCTAATCTAATAACACTTTAATGGGAAGAAAAATTCAGCATGTTGTAAATACTATTTTGTAAATACTTACTGACATTTGTAAACACTTGCTGACATGTTGTTTTTATTCTCTTTTTCTTTTGTATACTGTGTCACTCATTTTTATTAATCATCATCTCCTTTCGGCTTATCTCGGTCAGGGGTCACCACAGCGGATCACCAGTCTGCTCATGGCTGGCAGTAGAGTTTTAGGGTGTCGATTTCCAGCCCGGCACCCAACCTTCCACAGAAGGCACACACACGCACACACTCATACCTAGGGCCAATTTAGAGTGTCCAATCCACTTACAGAATGTCTTTGGGATATGGGAGGAAACCGGAGCACCTGGAGGAAACCCACATGACCACAGGGAGGGCATGCAGACTCCGCTCAGAAGGCACCCCAGCCGAGAAGTGAACCAGACACCCTCTTGCTGTGAGCGACCAATGCTAACTGCTGCACCACAGTGGCCGCCCACTCATTTTTATTAATGTTTCGTCAAAATCGTATAATAGTCTTACGGAGCTTTTCTCCCCAGGACTCCAATGAAAATGGGTTCTTCTCAGACCAATAGACTATCCTGGTAAACAAACTGTAAAATAAAAATAAAAAAATTAAAAATGTTGACCATTGTACAAAATGCAACATGGAAATCTTCTAATATTGTTTATGCCAAACATTTTCTTCTTCATATGATCTTTTTATAATCATTATATTTGTGATTATGATGTGTGTACAGTTAATAAATATGTTTATAAATATGATTTGCTGTAGTTCAATTTAATAACAGATTTTTTTTGCAAAAGATACTTGAAAAATATATTTATTATCAGTTCTTTCTACACCTTATGACTAATATTATTATCCCTGATTAACCACAGAGATTTAAGTATTGATATAGGACTGATAACTGCCCTCTTAGATGCTGCATACTGAGCTCTTCTGTTGTTGCTTAAGTCTTGACAGTATGGCAGGGTAAGCTTTTTTAATCTATAAATGGCATCTGATAACTGGTTATCATGACATTCTTCTAGAAACGCTCACTTACTAACATGGTACTGTCTTTCACTCTGCATTTGGAGGTAGTTTCCCAGCTTTTAAAAAAAGAGGCAACACCCACATCCATAGTATCCATGAGTGCTAACCCTAACCATAACACCAACCCTATGTATTACATTACTAAAATCCCAATCCCTAACAGTACCACTACACAAGACAACAGTGCATTCACTCATTTGTGCATTCTCGTTTTTACACCCCAAAAAACTTTCTACCAAATGTGCATTCTAACATTTGAGTTATACTGTGAAGACTAGTAGAGATGGATGAAGGCTGCCAGCCTAGCCAGATAAAACTGTGCAGATAATTCTATCATTTGTAAATACTGTGAAATGTTGAACTTAAAACAATGTGGCAACATTGCCCTTTGCTGTAAAGAAAGCTAAGTCAAGCATTTCTAGTTGGTCCTTTGAAATTAAAATTACTTTATGTCTGTTCCTTTGAAGTTAGAATTTGGCTGGAGTAAGCATCCTGCCTATTGTTTTAACTTAAGGAAAAATTACTAGAATTTACATATGGAATGTCCTTTATTGCTCTAAGTGTAAACAAATGTAAATGCAGTTTCTGTCAGCCTGAGAACTCCAGGAAAGTATAAAAGAGATGATGTAATGTTTATCAGAACAGCAATAGCAATTTAAACAGTGAGAACCAGAGATTATTAAGCATTTTGCCTTGACTATCCAACTCACAGCACTCTGCCTTGCTCAATAAGTAAGTTATTTTAGAAGTGTGTTTTCTTGTAGCAATAGCTAGGAATTAGAAAGTTTAGACTAAGTGGTTTTCTGTGATGTCAGAACTGTACTACTGATTTATTTTAAGTATTTCTGTGTGATTTCTGAACTCTCTTGACTAGCACTGACTGTGTAGTAGAAAGTATTGTCTTGTGGTTTTAATCATTTATTATTAAATATTTTAAAACCTTTTAACTCTGGCTGGTTTGTGTAGAGATAATTTAAGCTCTTTAGAGTACTTGTATGCCTTTGGTAAAATTGTACAAAGCCACTCCTATACTACCGTATAGTCTGGGTAAAAGAGGGCACAGCTGGAGAACTTATGCCAGCCTTCCTCAGAAGTGTCTGTGTGGTTGTGTAAACTTTTATCTCAAAGTGTGTGTCAGCTACTTGGGCAGGGACATGAAGCACTGGTTGGACAGAGAGGGTGCTGGAGATTTTAGCTTGCCCGGCTAGGATGAGATCTGGACCCTATAGTTGTGCAAGTGGGGAGTCTTATTTGGGACCTGGGGAGCAATGGAGCGACCAGCCCCGGACTGACTGTGATCTCTGTGTGCTCTTAAGGGAAATTGTTCTTTACTGTGTATTGGTTATCCTTTCTTCATATATGAGGCACCTTCTCTGGTGTTATTGTTGAGGATTGAGGCTCCTTGATTGCTGGGCCAGGGCATGGGCATCACATATTAATTGGTGGCAATGGTTGGGATATTCATCCTCATATTTGTGTTTGGCAGCAGTGGGATATCCACATCACATATTAATTAGTTGGCAAATACTAATTGGCTTGTAGTGGTGTGAGTAGAGTGAATCCTGTAGCTTGTGTACAGTGAGCTTTGAAGGTGTTTTGTACTCTAAAACAGCCATGCAGTGAATACTCAAGAGTTCAGATCACAATTGTTTTATTTCTTTTGTTAGCTTAGTTAGTCAGGGTGAGAAGGCAGCATGTCAGCAGAGGAGTATGGAAAGCTGACAAGGAGCCAGCTGGTGAAGATGTTCCAGGCTAGGGGACTGGTGCATGGAAACCTGACTAAGGCAGACCTGATTGCAGCCTTGGTTACAGCTGCATCAGAAAACAGCAACCAGGAGGACAATCAGACTGGCAGTGGAGATATAATTCCCTCAGATAATGGACAGCTCAACCTTTCTGCAGTGGACTTAAAAATCCAGCTGGAGCTAAAGACACTTGAGGTGGAGGCCAGGCATGTGGAATTAGAAGCAAATGAGAGACTGCAATGTTTGCAAGCTGAGGAGAATGGGAAACTGTTATGTCTGCAGGCTGAGGAAAAAGAAAAGCAGAGGCAGCCTGAGAAGGATATGCTGACTCTTCACCAGAGTCATGGATGTTATGGGGAAGGGAGTAACTGGACCCCAGAAGCACAAAAGGTCAGTAAATTTCTTCTGCAGTTTAAAAAGGGGGATAATTTTGATAGTTTCATTCATATGTTTGAGAGAGTATGTAAACAGTATGAAGTTGACCAAGGGCTCTGGGTACAGTTCCTGACCCCCTTACTCCATGGTAAAGCTGTAACTGCATTATCTAAAATGTCAGACGTTGCATGTTTTGATTATACTGCTGCTAAAACATGGCTTTTAGAACTGTTTAAGCTAACACCTGAAACATATAGGAAAAAGTTTTGTGAGCAAAGATGCAAGGCAGATGACAGTGTGTGTGTGAATATGTTGCTGAAGTGAGCACTTATTTCCATAGGTGGATGAGTGGATGTCAGGTCACCACTTTTGAAGGGCTGGCAGACCTTTTGGTGAGGGAACAAGCCCTTTGCACTTTGCCTGAGGACATGAAAATCTGGTTAGCTGACAGAAACATGAGGATCTGGTTAGCTGACAGACAATGTGCTACTTCCGATGAGTTGGGGAAGAAGGGAGAACAATACCTGTCAAGCAGGGCAGCCCTGCACAGGAAGGGGACACCCAGCACTGCTCATGGGTCTAAAGGAACCCATGGTGAGCAGCACAGACTGCCCCAACAGAATCTGCCAGTAGCAGGGGAAGCCACTAGTACAGGTACATGTCCAGGAGCTAGGGTTAAATGTTTTGAATGCAACCAGTGGGGTCATGTGGCATACAGGTGTCCATGGAGGCAAGGTGGGGAACCAAAGGTGAGGGAGCCAGTAAGTGGGAAAGACAAAATGCCAATAGTAGGTTGTCTTGAGACAACTACTAACAAACCAAGCTACCATCCTGCAGATGTCCTGAGAGGGAAGGATTTGGATGAGGCAGTGCCATGTGCTTATGCAGTTACACGCGGTCAGGCTAGGAGACAAGCATGTGGGTCTGGTAGCCTGGGGGGGAGACACAGACAGATTGCATACTTGCAGCCAGGACCGGTGAAGTGGTTACTTCAAGGAGGGAGCTACTCCATAGCAGTGAGACTGAAGATGAGTCACAACTGCTTGTGGGTACAGATGTTCCCTTGGACAGACTGACTGCAAAGGCAGAGGTGAGTAGTAGTACCCAGGCTGACAGTGAGTCACCACTGTCAGAGGATGCCAGACTTCCTGTGGAAGGGGATCTGGGAAGGGTTACAAAAAGAGAGCTGAGACAGGCTCAGCTCTCAAACCCTAGAGTGCAAGGCCTGAGGCAGGTAGCTAGGGAGGCACTTGATTCTCAAGTAAAGGGGGAATCTGTATACTAGGACAAAGGGTTGCTAAACAGAGAGTGGACCCCTGAGTGAGGGCTAGAAGGAGAGAGAGTACAGCAGTTGGTAGTGCCTAGAGCCTACCATCTGGTGCTTCTAGCCATATCCCATGATATTCCCTTTGCAGGTCATATGGGCATAAAACGTACAAAGAGCCATATTATGCAGAACTTCTACTGGCCTGCAATTTCCAGAGATGTAACCGGGTACTGCAGGACTTGTGAGCAGTGCCAAAAGTTAGGCAAGGCAGGAGACAAGGTGAGAGCTCCTTTGATGCCTGTGCCTGTGATTGAGCAACCATTTCAGAGGGTAGCTATGGATATTGTGGGTCCTCTGAGTACCCCAAGTTGCACAGGGAAAAAGTATATCCTAGTGAAAGTGGACTATGTTACACGATACCCTGAGGCAGTGGCTTTGTCCTCCATTGAGGCAAAGAAGGTGGCAAATGCTTTGTTAGAGATTTTCATCAGGGTAGGTTTCCCAAAAGAAATACTGACTGACAGAGGTGCCAATTTCATGTCAGACCTGCTGGCTTGTCTGTGGAAGTCCTGTGGGGTGAAGCACATGAAGACCACCCCCCTACCATCCCCAGACTAATGGTCTTGTTGAGAGGTTAAACTCTACAATCAAGTCCATGCTACGGGCATTTGCAGATCAGTTTAAGAGGGAGTGGGACAAATATTTGCCCCATCTGTTGTTTTGTTGTTTTCTTACAGAGAAGTTCCCCAGGAATCCACAGGTTTTTCACCCTTTGAGTTGTTGTATGGGCATAAGGTGAGGGGACCTCTAGATTTAATTCGAGATGAGTGGGAAGGTGAGTGTGAGTCTCACAAGGATTCTGTTGTGGCATACATCCTAAACCTCAGGACAAGGCTCAGGGAACTCATGGGCTTGGCCCAGGAGAACCTCGCAGAAGCCCAACAACAGAAAAAGATGTGGTATGACAGGAATGCACGAGCTAGAGATTATGCTGTGGGGCAGCACGTAATGGTTCTCATTCCTGTCAGACACAACAAGCTGCAAGCAGCTTGGCAGAGACCCTACAAGATGGTAAGAAAGGTAAATGATGTTAACTACATGGTGGAACTGCTAAGCAGATGGCACAAATTGTACCATGTTAACATGATGAAACCTTTCCATGATAGGGAGGCCCTTGTGCTGAGCATTTGCAGTGGATTGTAGGAGGAGTCTGAGAGAGATCTGGGGACTGATCTCCTCAGTGAGGCTCGGGCTGACACCTCAGTGGAAGGGGTAGCAATGTCCCAGCAGCTATCTCCTAGCCAGGTTCTAGAAATCAGAGCAGTGTTGCAGGAATACCCACCTAGTGCAGGACCAGGTGGATACAGGACCCCAAAGATCTATTAGGCAGGCCCCTTATAGAGCGCCTGAGAGTGTCAGACAGACCCTGAGGGAGGAGGTACAGGAGATATTGGAACTAGGGGTGATTCAAGAGTCCTACAGTCCCTGGGCCTCCCCAGTGGTGCTGGTGCCAAAGAAGGATGGCAGTACCAGGTTCTGTCTTGACTACAGGAAATTAAATAGTCACACAGAGTCAGATGCTTACTCCATGCCTAGGACAGATGATGCCCTAGAGCAGCTGGGTGGGGCTAAGTATCTTACAACCATTGATCTTACCAAGGGTTACTGGTAGGTGCCCTTGACTCCCAGGGCTAGAGAGAAGTCAGCCTTTGTGACTCCTTTTGGCTTGTATGAATTCACAAAGATGCCCTTGGGATGAAGAATGCCCCAGCGACTTTCCAGAGGCTGGTAGATCATATCCTAGCAGGAGCAGGAGGGTTTGCCCTTGCTTACCTAGATGATATTGCCATCTACAGCCATTCCTGGCCTGAGCACCTTCAGCATGTCAGGGAGGTGCTGGGCAGACTACAGAGGGCAGGGTTGACCATTAATCCAAGCAAATGTCAGGTGGGTATGGCAGAGGTCTCCTACCTAGGACATAGAGTGGGGAGTGGTAAGATAAGGCCAGAACCTGCCAAAGTGGAAGCCATTCTGGCATGGCCTGCACCTGTTACTAAAAATCAGGTGAGGGCATTTTTAGGGACAGCAGAGTACTACATGAAGTTCATCCCCTGTTATAGTACCATAGCTGCTCCCCTCACAGACCTGACATGGAAAAAGAGGCCAAATAAGGTAGTGTGGACCCCAGCATGTCAGCATGCATTCCAGAATCTTAAAAAAGCTTTGGGAGAACCCCCTGTGTTAGCCAGTCCATATTACAGCAAATATTTTGTTGTGCAGGTGGAGGCTTCAAACCATGCGGTGAGGGCTGTACTTAGCCAGATTTCTTCAGAGGGGGAAAAGCACCCAGTGGTTTATCTCAGTCATAGGCTCCAACCTAGGGAGGAATGCTATACAGCTATAGAGAAGGATTGTCTAGTAATAGTATGCAGTGCAAAAACTTCAGCCTTATCCGTATGTAAGGAAATTCACTGTTATGACAGATCACATCCCCCTAACATGGTTAAACAGAGCCAGACAGCAAAATGCCAAGTTGCTAAGATGGAGCCTAGGGTTGCAAGCATGTGATATGTCAGTGCAGCACCACAGTAGGAGTAGCAATGCCAATGCAGATGGGCTCAAAAGACAGGGAATCGGATAGGTATACTCAGATAGACCTAACACTCTCAAGTGGCATTTCTGAAGGGTCACATGAAAAACTAGCTTGAGTTCTCCAGGGGGCAGAAATGTGAAGACTGGTAGAGATGGGTGAAGGCTGACAGCCTAGCCAGATAGAATTGTGCAGATAATTCTAGCATTTGTATACTGCGAAATGTTGAACTTAAAACAATGAGGCAACATTGCCTTCTGCTGTAAAGAAAGCTAAATCAAGCATTTCTTGTTGGTCCTTTGAAATTAAAATTACTTTATGTCTGTTCCCTTGAAGTTAGAATTTGTAGTCAATGTGTCTGCAGTAAGCATCCTGCCTATTATTTTAACTTAAGGAATAATTACTAGAATTTACATATGGAATGTCCTTTATTGCTCTAAGTGTAAAAGAATGTAAATGCAGTTTCTGTCAGCCTGGGAACTCCAGGAAAGTATAAAAGAGATGATGTAATGTTTATCATAACTGCAATAACAATTTAAACAGTGAGAACCAGAGATTATTAAGCATTTTGCCTTGACTATCCAACTCACAGCACTCTGCCTATGCTCTATAAGTACGTTATTTTAAAAGTGTTGTACCACATCCAAGAACCAATGACACCTTTTTCAACAAATCTGTTTAATTCCACAGAAAATTCTGATTATAAATGCACAATAAAAAACTAAATCAATCTATCTCTCTTTGTAAAACAGACAGAGTTACAAATTACAACCAGAGGGCTTAGAGCCATCAAAAGTCCTTCGGCTCCATTTGAATTATCAGAGGAGCAAGAACAAAGGTTTCATGATAGGTGGATAGCTGCAGCCCATCGGTGCAGCATGGAATGGGTTTCCATTCTTATAGACAGAGATAACTATAAGAGAAATAAGATATTGGAAGAGACAAAGAGAATGTGTGAGGAAGTGGTCAAGACCACATCTGATTCGGCTTTGGAGACTTTTTTGGCGAGTATCAATGACTGCCTTGCTTCTTATGAGAAGGAACTATTGCATAAAAAGAAAAATAAGTTACAAAGGGACTTACGTGATTATGAGAAGAAAATGGCTTTTATTTTGTTGTCTAATTCATCAACAAAACTTCGTAAAGTGAGTTTTCAGAATCAAAGAACTCAGGGGCCACAACAGAATCGTAGTACATATTCTGTAGAAAGTGGAGCATCTTTGATGGAAGAAGAAGAGTATGTTGATCGAGAATATCCTCCCCTTCCCAGACCTGGTAACATGGAATCTTTTCGCTCCAATTTTCGTGAACACGGTACAACAGAATACAGTGCAAGAAAACGAGTATGGCAGGGACATGGCAACCAGAGGGAACAAGGCCAGGGTCCATACAAGCGAAGTAGATGGACTAATTAAACAGGTACTGCATAAAGTTGTGAATTTGCAGGCTGAATATGATGTGTTGGACTCTTATGTAGTTAACTTATCTAATTATGAATTTGATAATGAGGAAATGTCTGTTTTACAAAGAGAGATAGATTGATTCAGTTGTTTTATTGTGCATTTATAATCAGAATTCACTGTGGAATTAAACAGCTTTTATGGAAAAGGTGTCATTGGTTCTTGGATGTGGTACAGCAGTTTTTGTTCCAGAGTGGTTTCAATTATTTTAAAAGTGCATTTTCTTGTAGCAATAGCTAGAAATTAGAAAGTTTAGACTAAGTGGTTTTCTGTGATGTCAGAACTGATTTATTTTAAGTATTTCTGTGTGATCTCTAAACTCTCTTGACTATCACTGACTGTGTAGTAGAAAGTACTGTCTTGTGGTTTTAGTTATTTATTATTAAATATTTTAAAACCTTTTAACTCTGGCTGGTTTGTGTAGAGATAAATTAAGCTCTTTAGAGTACTTGTATGCCTTTGGTAAAATTGTACAAAGCCACTCCTATAGCTTTAGCCCTGGGCTATACTACCAATTGGATAATAATATTGCACAGTAATAATTGGACATCCTTTTAAGGGCCTTTAAGTAGCTGATAAATATTAGCTGGGTTGTGGCAGTAATTACTACCATATAGTCTGGGTAAAAGGGGGCACAGCTGGAGAACCTGTGCCAGCCTTCTCCAGACATGTCTGTGTGGTTGTGTAAACTATTATCTCAAAGTGTGTGTGTGTGTGTGTGTGTGTGTGTGTGTGTGTGTGTGTGTGTGTGTGTGTGTGTGTGTGTGTGTGTTTCAGCTACTTGGGCAGGGACACAAAGCACTGGCTGAACAGAGAGGGTGCTGGAGATTTTAGCTTGCCCAGCTAGGCTGAGATCTGGACCCTATAGCTGTGACAGTGGGGAGTCTTATTGGGGACCTGGGGAGCAAGGGAGCAATCAGCCCCAGACTGATTGTGATCTCTGTGTGCTCTTAAGGGAAATTGCACTTTACTGTGTGTATTTGTTATCTTTTCCTCATATATGAGACGCCCTCTCTGGTGTTAGTGGTGAGGATTGAGGCTCCTTGATTGCTGGGCCAGGGCACAGGTGTCACATATACTTATATATATATATATATATATGTATATATATATATATATATATATATATATATATATATATATATATATACATACACACACACACACACACACACACACACACGCACACATATATAATACACATATAACACATATAAACATACATACACACAGCACGTTTATACATACACACGCATATATATATATACATATATATATATATATATATATATATATATATATATATATATATATATATATATGTGTGTGTGTTTCTGTGTATGTTATTCCCAACCAAATAACTGGCTGACATTAACATTAGTTAGTAAGTCCTTTGCTAAACTTCCATCCATTGCTATAACTGCTTGTCCTAGTAAGGGTCATGGTGATATCAGTCTCAGGAGGACAGAGCAGACTCCTTTATTCCCAACCACGGTCTCCATCTGGAATTTATACATGAGATTCTTAGACATTGCCTAGAATATCATTAGTAATACGGACTCAAATTACTTATCAGTATTTTGTTCCACAAAAAACTCTGAGCTTCCAAAAAAGAAATCTATAAATTTTCTTCCTTACCATACTAAAAGACTCACAACAGATTCTGAAGCCAATAGAATAATGCTGTCATCATCTGTAGCACATATTATAAATCTACGTTTACCTCTAGACTGGGTACTAAACCCTTATCTAAAGACACAGTCTCATTTGCAAACAAAGCCAACTATCTAAGCAATGTAACAGATGGTACTCCAGCCTTAGAAGAACAAATTCTCACTAGAATAAAGATATGTAATATAAGACCATGATCTTTCTACAGAGCTAGATTTTCCCCTTATAGTATTTACCTGAACTAACTTACTAACCTCTCTGTTGTGGTAATAGGAATCAGAATTTCCTACACAAAAAATAGAGATAGCCTAGCATAAGTCAAGAAAATTTATCTTAGGCTTCAGACTTACTAAAATATGGTAGTGGCCTAACTTTTGAAAGAGATTATACTACTGTTTGTTTGTAACACATTCAAATATTTCTGACCTGGTCAAGTCTAAAATAATCATCAAATTCTAGAAAGCTATAGCCCCCCCCCCCCAAAGTCCTGACCTCGTCTATAGAATTAATTTGCCATCTTCATAAAACAAAGCCCATTACTCACTCTCTTCAAAAAAATTTGGATAAATGGATGGGGAACCATAAATTCACTCCAGGGTACTGCCCTTGTCCCTTATAGACAGAAGCAAACTGTAAAATGACTCAGGACTCCAACACTCAAAAACCCACTACCCTGATACTACCCCATCCAATATCTGGGGAATTAAGATATAATATTGTTATATCCTGGGTATTATTGGAGAGGTTTGTAAAGGCTCTTGTACCATTAGCCGAGTAATATCCTATGAACCTATATATATATATATATATATATAAATATATATATATATATATATATATATATATATATATATATATATATACATATATATATATATATATATATATATATATATATGTGTGTGTGTGTGTGTGTGTGTGTGTGTGTGTCTATGTGTGTATATTTGAACTTATGCACCTGTAGAGATATTTTATATATACACAGACAGAGAGATATGTACAGGACTACTTCAGAGGACTGAAAAAACAAATGACTGAATCACAAAAAACTGAAAATTCTAAATATTGAATGATGGAATTTGCCCCTTTTCCACTGTTGTGCGATCTTGGAGTTGGTATATATAGTTAGCAGGGGGTGTGGGGGTGCAGCCCCCCCATATGAGGGGTACAGTGGGGCTTGCACCTGCATTAAAAATGTGTTCAGTATTTTGAATTTTCAGCTTTTTGGGCTTCAGTCTTTTGGTTTGTCAGGCTTCTGAAGTAGACCCATACACACACACACACACACACACACACACACACACATATATATATATATATATATATATATATATATATATATGCATATACACATATATTTATGAAGTTTACCAATGTTCAACAAGCAGAAACATACTTCAAAACATCAATATCTACATGTCAAAAACACTTAAATTTAAAAAAAAGGATCAGAAAAGGAACAAAAAACATGTTCCTTGTCCAGTCTTAAAACATAAGAAAACAACCTCTAGCATCACAGACAGAGCTAATTTGCCTGAATAGTGATACTGCTAAGAAATGGGTTTTGGTAAGATAATGTACTGGGCTGGGATGGTGGGCAGGGTTATTGCAGCAAACATGAGTAAGGTGGACAGGATATTGTGGCTTCATAATGAATGCCAATAGTGTATTTTCAGTGATGGTTAAATCACTGAAGTGCTCAGTATGAGAAAATTTCATAGTAACAAGCTGCTTGCTGTACTTTCACAGCGCAGAATTTTGAAAAGATGAGAAACATTTTTTTATCTCAGCTTTGAGTTGTAGGGGGTCACCAGGCATTCAGGTGAGGAGCAGTGCTGAGCTGTCATCTAGGTCAGATGGACAGATTAACAGCTGGACAGACCCATATTAACAGTTAATTCTTTTCTGTTCAGTTATTGGAGCTTTTCTCCACATAACTTCACTAAAATTATATCTTCCCAGATGAACTTTCCTGGTTAACAGACGTAATAAATATAACAAAATATAAATAAATAAAAGATCAAGTAGGGAATGGAATGAATAAGTCATTAAATGGCAAGCATTTGATATTATACAAAAAAATCTACAGGAAGTGTTGTACAGTTTAGCATCCAAGATAATGAATAGCTTAACATCGCTAATAAAAATAAAATTAATATCAATGATAGGCTCAGTATTTATTTTATTTATTTTATTTTATTTTACATTTGTTGACCGGGCTAGTCTAGCTGTAGATATTTCCATTTTCAGTAGAGGCCCGAGGAGAAAAGCTCCGCAGAAGTACAAATTAATACATATGTAAAAAATCAACATACGTAGCAAGAAAACAATTAGTACATAGGTTAGTAATAGTTAAAAACAACAAAATTCTTAAAACTCTTCAAATAAATAAGTACAACAAGAAAGAGTTACTACCATACACAGAGAAATTCAAACAACATTATACGGGATAAAAATTCTTATAGATAAGAATACAAAATAAGAGGAAATAAAAGTAGAGTAATAAGAATTAGGTAAGGAATAGGATGGGTTAGATGAGAAGAGAGCACGTTAAGATAATTAACAGGTAAGGAAGAAGGCAAGGTTAGAGGGGAGAAGAGAGAGCTAGGTGGAAAAAAGAGTGAAACAAGAAGTGAGAGAGATAGTTTAGGTAAGTAGTAGTAATAGAAAATTAATCGGGTTTACAACATGAACAAAGCCAGTGATTCTGGAAGTGTAGTTTAATATTTTGTTTGAAGAGAGGTAAAGAGGAAATCATTGTTATGTTTGTAGGTAACATGTTCCATTTTATACCTACAGAATTGGTGAATAGGGAGTCACCAGCAGTGTTATTAGATTTTACAGACCTAGTCAAGAGTTTACTAGAAGAGCGGAGACAGTTTAGGTTGTTATAGGGGATTATGAGTTGGGAGAGTATAGGAGTGTTGTTTGGATGGTACAATATTTTATAGGCCAAAATGAGTTGATGGAAAGCAAGAAAGTTTTGAATTTCTAGCCAGCCAAGTTGTTTCAGGTTAAGACAATGATGGATTCTGTAGGGGTTACTAGTAGCAAAGCGGGCAATGTTATTATAGCAGGTAGCCAATTTGTTAAGGTTGTTTTTCTTGAGGTTGGTAAAGATGGGTGAAGCATAAAGAAGAGTAGAAATAAGATGAGAGTGAGCAATCCTAGTTCTAGTAGTTGGTGTAAGAAATGGTCTAATTCGATACAAGGATCCTATTTTTCTGTTGACTAGTTTTATGGAGTTGTTAATATGTTGGTCGAAAGAGAGATTATTATCGATGGTAATACCTAACAGTTTAGTTGTAGAGTCAGGTGAGATGACAGTGGCACTGTTGGAGGAGATAGTGAAGTTTAAGGGGGAAGTCCTGGAAGTGGGGGTAAAGAGAAGAAGTTTAGTTTTTTTAGCATTTAGTAAAAGGAGTCGACTGGAGAACCGTGTTTCTACGGTATTAAAGACTTTTTGCATAAGAGAGATAAGTTCAGGAGTAGAAGATGCTGAGCAGATGAGGGTAGAATCATCGGCATATTGAATGCATGTTGCTTGAGGGATTATTGTTTGAAGATCATTAATGAAGAGGGAAAAAAGAAGTGGGCCAAGGATAGAGCCTTGTGGAACTCCGATAGAAACAGGCAGAAAAGAAGAAATGTGGTTATCCCAGAGAACTGCCTGTTTTCTATTTGTGAGATAGGAATTAAACCATTTAATGGTTGGGGAATCAAAAGAGAGAGATTCAAGAGTCTTACTTAATAAAATGTGGTTGACCATATCGAATGCTTTAGAGAGGTCAATGAAAATGGCAGAAGAGAGTAAGTTGTTGTTACGGTTCTGATTAATAGTGTCTACAAAGGAAAGCAAGGCAGTAGTAGTACTATGATGTGGTCTAAAGCCATGTTGACAGTTTGCTATAATGCTATGAAGAGAGAGATATTGTAAAAGTTGATGATGGATACATTTCTCCATAATTTTAGCCAAGGGTGAGAGGAGAGCAATAGGTCTATAGTTAGAATAGTCAGTGGAGTTTCCACCTTTATGAAGTGGAATAATATAAGAGGCCTTCCAGATATCAGGGATGATTTCTTCTTTGATGGTCCTATTGATGAGAATAGATATAGGGTATGAGATGACCTTGGCAGCCTTTTGAAGAAATAGTGAAGGGAGCTTGTCAGCAGAGGGGGTACAAGGTTTTAGTTTAAGAAGGAGTCTGTAAATGTAAGATGTAGAGATAGGTTGTAAAGAGAATTTAAAGGAAGAGTTAGTTAGCTTACTTGGTAGGCAGACGTTGTCGGCATTTAGTTGTTTCGCTAAGGCTTGTATAGTTTCAGTGAAGAAGGAGTTAAAAGCGTCTGCAGTTTGTTGAGGGGTATCAGGGTCAGCATTAATTTGGGAAGGTGTTTTAGAGGTTCCTGGGGAGAGAAGTTTATTGACTGAGGACCAGAAGAGTTTAGAGTTATTAAGATGATTTTGTTGTAGTTTGAGGTAGTATTTCTTTTTGTCAGATATTACTGCCTTTTTAGTTAAATTTCTCAGCTGACGGAAGTGTAGAAAATCAGGGTTATTTCTGTGGGATCGCCATGAGGCCCAGACTTTATTTCTAGTAAGAATAAGTTTTTTTGTTTCAGGGGAGAGCCAAGGGACTGAATTAGATTTCATTCTAATAATGCGTTCGGGAGCATGTTTATCAAGAATGGATAGAAAAGTTGTGTTAAAATAGAGTACTGCATTTTCAAGAGGAAGAGTTTTTAAGGGGTTCCAGTTACATGCACCAAGTTCAGTCTGAAACAGGTCTGGATTAAAATGTTTGATGGTACGTAATTTTCTTATGGTGTGGGGAATAACACAATCAGCCTTTTCCCTTGTTATGAAAGTTAAAGAGTGATCACTAACATCATCAGGCAAGGTTCCTGTTTTGTAGTTATGTTCAACTCTGTTTATAAGTATCCAGTCTAGAATGCTTTCTCTATTACTATGTTGATAGTATCAGGGAGATTTTAACCAGACATTGGGACATAGTGACAGTATCTGATGTATATAAAGAGAAATTAGGACTTTACCCCAAAATAGTGTATAAGACTGCACCTAACCTCAAAAAATTACTTGAAAAAGTGGGGAGTGAAGTAAGTACTAATAGGAACATAAGGGACTCTACTAAGAGATGTGGGAGATGTAAGCAATGCAAATACATTAATAATCAGTCTTATATAATATTAGAAGATGTGAATGGTACGAGGATTAAAAGTATGGATGGTAATTGTTATACTAAACAGGTTGTGTATTTAGCGAAGTGTACAGAATGCCCTGCATTCTATATAGGTAAAACTGACAGACAATTGAGAAAACGCATTTACGAACATTATTATAAGATCAAATGTAAAGATTCTAATAATGCGCTATATAAACACATCAGTGAGGCTGGGGAACAACACATTTTCCAGTTTTCAATTATTGATAAAGAATATCCAAACCCTTTAGGTGGGGACTGGAAAACTAGATTGGCATGTAGAGAAAGTAATTGGCAAATTTAAGTTAATGCCACTACAAAACCTGGCCTAAATGATTTTATTAGTATTAAGCCATTTTTGTTAATGCAATAATCATGCCTTAGTACACATTTATATAATGTATTTATTTAATCTATTTAATTATTTAAGTATTTATTTGAATATATATATATTTATAATTATTTATTTATCTTAATTATATGATGATTATCATTAATTTTTCTTTGCATAATTTTTATATACTGATACATATCAAATATATGAATATCAGTTATATTATTATGTTGTGTCCTTCTGAAGTGGGAAGTATCAATTATCACAGAATGTTGACATTGCATATGAATTGAAGGGTTATTATTCCTATAATATTAGTGGTTTATATACATTGTGTTTTTATATATTAAAGTTTTAATTTCATATTCTATACATTATGACATTTTAGATATTAAGACAGTGGAAGAGTAGTCTGTTTATGTATAGATAGAAAACATATATTGTATTTTAAAAATGTTAAGTATATTATATTTTAGTTTCTAGGTCATTTTTCATGTGTTTATGCCTTTAAGAAACATTTTAAAGTATATGGCGCCAAAATTCATATATAACATTCAGCATTTGCTGATGCTAATTGTTCTGATGAAGTCTGCCTTTGGCGGATGAAAGCGCTTAACAGAGTGTATTTACGTTGTGGATTTTGTTCCTGCCGTGTTTTTAGATGTCTTTTGTACATTAAATTGACTTGCTGTGGAAGCTGCGTTTATCCTTTATTACCACAAACCAGACCAGTCAGGTCTAGATCATTGTAAGTGGTGTTCGTTTCTACTGACTTTCTATTACTATGTTTATTGAGCCTGGTAGTTGAAGTAATAGTTTGGGTAAAACTATGAAGGTTGATATGAGATGAGGGGTTTTCAGCATCAATGCTATTCCAGTCTATGTTAAGGTCGCCTAATATAATGGTTTCTTGAGGATAAGTGGCAGATACCCAACTAAGATAGTTTTCTAGGATAGGTATATTGTTACCAGGTGGCAGGTATACACAGATGATATAAAGGGATTTTTTGGAATTTAATTGAAGTTTAGCAATAATGGCTTCTATCTTGTTATCTTAAGTTGGAGAGACTGGAAGGGTAGTAATATTCAGCTGATTTTTAAAGAGAATTGCAACACCACCACCTTTGCGGTTGGGACGGTCGAGTCTTACTATATTGTAGCCTTGTGGAATAATTTCAGTGTCTTTAGTGGTAGGTTTTAGCCAGGTCTCTGAGAGGCAGAGAATATCAAATGAGTGTATATGAAGGAGGGCATGTAGGTATGGTACTTTGTTGTTTAAGCTTTGGATATTAAGATGGCCTATTAAGAAGGTGTTATTAAGTTTAGGTACAGACACTAGTGGAGAAAGGGAAGTAGGACCAGGGTTAGGGTGGATGTCTCCATCTAGAAGAGAAGGATTAGTAGGTTTGTGTATGAGGTTAATGTTAAGAAGGGATTGTATTTTAGTTTTGTTCTCAGATGGTACGACATAGTTGAGGTGTGAGAGTCTGTGGAATTTAGGTAAGTGATAATGAGGGGTAGAAGGAATATATGGGTATGGGATTGGTGGATAGAGAAGTGTTAAAGTGTGTTTGTAAGGATGGAAGTGTTGGACATAAAGTGGTTTTTCATAGAAGGAAAGTAGGTAAACTGAGCATAGGGTTGAAAAAAGTAGGAGTGAGAATAAAAGGTGGGTAGTTAGGTAGGAAGTCATCATGAGAGGAGTAGGAATAAAAGAGGAGGGTGTGAGAATGTATAAGTGGAGAGAGTAGAGAGGGATATACTAACGAAGAGTTAAAAATAGAACTAGGAGGGGAGAGGAGGAAACAGAGAAGAGGAGTTAAGAAAGGGGTAGTTATAATAGGAGGGGTAAGTGTAGGTAGAATAAGAGAGAAGAGTATGGAAGACAGTGGGAGTGTAAGGAGGAGAAGGGGGTGAGCGTGGGAGTGGGAGGAGTAGGAGTGGAAGGAGCAAGATTGGAGGGTTAGGATGGGGAGTGTGTCCAGAGAGCTATAAGGTTGGGACCCCTGGGGGTGGGTGGGAATTGGGGGTAGGGAGGGGAGCGGAGTGAGCCCGCAGGGCGAACGGAGTGGGTAGAAACAACCAAAGGTGGGCTAGAAAGGAGAAAAGCAGGTAGGTATGGCAGGAGCAAAAAGTATAAAAGGAAGGGCTGAGAAAGAAGTCAAATAAGCACCAGTGGGATGAAAAGAGTTGAAGAGGATTAGGACAGTATTTGATACAGTAGGAGGAAAGAAGAAAAGGTGAAAGTGTAGCAGGTAAAGGATGGGCAGGTTACAGGAGTAAGAAACACTACTGTTAGCAGGGAGATAGACAACAAGGTCTGTGGAGGGACTAAGGGAGGTCAGAATGCCAAAAAAATGACCTTACAGACTAAAAAGTCAGAGGCAGAAGGAGCAGCAGAGAAGTAACAGAGAGAGGAGAGTGCCTCCTAGTGGATTGTGTAGGTAGTGGAAGTGAGAAAGGGGCAGCTGATATGGGACAGCGAAGAGTTATAGGGAGTAAGAGTAAAGAAATAAAAGCCAGAAAAGAGAAGGGTTTAAAGGGGAAGTAGAGGTTTAGGAAAGGAGAGGTACTGGCTGCTAGGCTCACAGACGCAGGCAACTAAAGGACTCTTCAGGTTAACCTAATAGGGGGCTATAAGTCAACAGAACCAAGCCCAGGACCTACTTTCCGTTCCTTGGATGGGGAGAATATAGGAAACCAGCAAACTTTCAATCACTGCAGGCAGGGCCAAGTTTGTCCAACACCAGTAAGATGTAAGGTAGGACAGGAATCAAAAAAGATTATGCTAGAACTCTGGGGGGACAAGAAAGGCAGAATAGGAAGGAAGAAAGAAAAAAATAAAATTAGCACAGGTATTCAACTTTGAAGGTACAAGTAAAATAACATACAACGAGGACCAACAGAGGTCAAAGCAGCAGAAAGACAAACAATCTGGCACAAAAACAGCTTTCGCAGATAAAATTCACATTGACAAACTGTGGTAAAGTAGCAAAACATCTATCAAACACATACGTCTGCTTAAACAGAATATAAAAGTAAAGGTAGTGTATTCATCATCACCCTTATAAACAATTTGGTGTTACAGATAGTTATGAAATTGTAACCAAGTCATTTACAGTGCTACCTCATGTAGAAGAAAGCTATAGATCTATTTCAAATAAGAGCAAGATATATAGTATCATCCAGCATATACAGTATAATCCAAATATTTCTATTACAGATAAAATAAGGCAATGAGTAAGATGTTTAAGTTTTGTTTATGTCAATACTTGTTTACAGACAAAGATATAGAATGAAATCCAGTTTATAAATAAAATAAAACCAGTTACACTAAATTAGCCCATTAGTACACCAATGGTTTCTTTTAACATTGGTCTCAAAGAGACATGCTCCCTTAATACCCATTTCTTAGTTGTCCACACTATTTTATGCAGTTTGTACGCACAATAATGCATTATGTGTGATTAGAAAATGGTCAACCTGTACATCAATACACTGATTGGAGAATGAATGTTCTCCAGCAGGATATTAATGTACAAGTAATGCCCAGTGAAGTGTAATTTCGATGAAGAAAAGTAGATCTGTGTATATGCATTTGTGTGTGAAAGCAGAAGAGATTTGTGTATGTGTGTATGACAGAGAGAATGGGTTGTATGTAAAATTGTTGTTTTACTTACTTTTTAAGCACTATATTATTTATTTTATGTATTTTTGATGTAAAATGCTTCCTCCAGCACCATTAGCATATACTACAGCAAGTTTAAAACATTAGGCAGAGGAACTATTTTACATTAAAAATATGTAAAAAAAAATAATATAGTACTTAAAAAATAAATAAGCAAGTAAAACACAACAATTTTACAGTGAGCTCTTTCTCTAAGCGCAATAATTCCCTCCAGGGTGTGTGTTAATGTGTAATTAATGGCCTTCCAGGGGTGTAGAAGCCCTCCACGGGCAGACATTAATTACACATTAACACACACCCTGTCAGGCATTATTGCTTGTGTATTGCCCTTCAAATCATTACTTAAATAATTTTTAAGGCTTGAAACTGAAAAGTATAAAATTAATCGTAAATCGATATGTATTGTACAAAGTATTATTCATGCTACATGTTTATCTCATTTAGATGTCTCTGCAGTCTAACACTGAACTTTCACATTTACCCTATATAAATACAGAAATATATTAACAGTAAACTACGTCAATCACATCCAGGGAATTACGACACACACATGCGCGCACACACACACACACACACACACACACACACACACACACACACACACACACACACACACACACGCTCACACACACACACACACACACACACACACACACACACACACACACACACACACACACACACACACACACACACACACACACACACACACACACACACACACACTTGCACATGTGATGCAGATTAGATGAATGTTACTGAGCCACA
The DNA here is from genome assembly GCF_019279795.1 of Protopterus annectens. Classification (NCBI taxonomy): domain Eukaryota; kingdom Metazoa; phylum Chordata; order Ceratodontiformes; family Protopteridae; genus Protopterus; species Protopterus annectens. Next base: position 1,573,679,634 of record NC_056729.1, read on the forward strand.
GGTTACCATATGTGGTTGAATTGGGGAAAAAATCTCCCTAATATTGTTTTATTTGTTAAGCAGGTAATGGATTTACACACAGGTACATCCTTTCAATGATAACATTGGAGCACTGCCTTGTTAAGTATCTTACTAAGTGAAAGAATCAAAATCAGAACTTTTTGAGAAAATCGGAGTGCTTGATGAAAACTCACATGGTCACAATGCTGGCATGTAAGTTATACTCTATTAGCACACAGACACCAGAAGAATCCATTTGCATAATGGAGTTAAAAGGGCAGCACTAAGTACTTACTGTCATCATATTATCCCTTGGTCAGGGTATTTTATACATTCATTCATTCTGCATTTCAGTGGTATTCAGGAAAGTGCAGTGCACCACACAGTGTTTTTTTAATTTAATTTAATTTAATTTAACTATTTGTTTCTTGTGCAAGATGCCTTGACTGACTTGGTCCCTTTTCTTCCTTGACCTGGGTAACAGTTGAAGGGATAAATGGAATTCAATTAGACTGTATAGAACAGCTGTTGATAATGTTTTGAGAGATAGGAAGAAAGTGGAGTTCTTGGAAAAAATCATGAAGAAGAGGGGAGAATCTGTAACTCTACACTGACAGCTACCGAAGGTCAGCACTGAATTCCAGAGTTTCACCTGTGTGTTATCAATGTTCTGCTCTTTGTGAACTCAACCTGGTGAAAAAAATGAATGCCCCTTTCATCCAAAGCTGACTTCCTGAAAGCCAACGAGCTAAAATAAATAACATAAATTAATTAATTAATTAAAAAATAAAAATTAAAAAAAAAACAGTCTCACCAAGTCAAAGAAAGGAAGAGATCTCCCAAAACAAGTGAATTATTGCCAGCGCACATTTAGAAACCTTTCCAGCAATGATTTGCTGTGGAAAACAGAGTTCACTGTTATGGTGGTCATCTTTATTGAAATTTCTCCTTCAGCAACAGTAAGGTAGCCAAAGAAAAAAGGATCCTCTAACAAAATAAAGGAATCACAGCAGGTGCACACTTGCAAATCACGCAGTAGTGATTTTCTCTGCAAAACATTGACCAGGGACTAGAAATTCAGTGATTTTAAATCGTCATGTTGAATCCTTGTCCATCCACAACTCATCAACTAGTAAGTTAGCCATCCCTGACCCTTTAGCAGTGAGTCAGCGGTCGTACCCACAGTGCCACTGTGCTGGTCTGTGTTAAACAATACATGCTATACTAAACTAATATTGTTCAGCAGTGCTTAGGGCCTGAGACAAGTTTTATGGGTGTATACAGTGTGTGTATAGGGTGTTATATATTTAAATATATATCTGAACACACTGCACAACACACACTTACATATTTTTTTTTTAGTCTTCGTCTTATAGTATTCTTTGGTGGTATGGCTATGCCCTAGGCATGACTGCCCATTTTACAGAGGTGAGTCAGAAACAACAGGGGTAAGTCGCTTGTTCGGTATCATAGTGATTAAATGTGAAACTTGACTGGGAAAACAGCTGATTGACAGATCTGCACTAATTTAACTTCTGCATCAATTCTGCCAGTTAAACTGAAGTGTGCCAGCATAATAAACTGAATCTACCTGCAGGAAAAGCAGCACATTCTGAATTATTCAGTAAAGATCCTAAGCAAAATAAAATGTGATTATAATATAGACTGATAGGTAAGTTGAGTCTCTAAAAGAGCAGTGCCTCCTTTAATTTGGATTACAAAAATAATAATTAGTTAATAACCATAGCTCACTTAAGGATGCATCACCTATTTATAAGAAATTAATATTAGTACTACAGTTCTGTGGATTTACTTTGCTTTTTCAGTTTGCCACATTGTTAAACAAAGGGCACTTCTTGCATTATGCTAGCATTCTTATTTTTCAGTCAACCGTGGTCCCAGGGTGCTCTGAAGCACTTCTTTGTGCTCAAACCACCCCTACTCCAGAGAATAAATAGATTATATTTTGATTTGGCTTTCCTCCAGCCATATTATTCTCCAAGGGCTGCAACGGTAAACAGGTGAATGCTTTGATTATTTCAAATATTTCAGGATTGTAGAAAAACAGCTTTTCAGATGTAGACAACAATAATAGTTGCTGTATGTTTAGCAAACACTTCTCACCTCACCTCATTTCATTCTTTTTTACAGATGATTTACCCAGGACTTCCTATCCTATAGGTTATCCTGCTTTATGAAGGATAACCCCCTCCAAAGTTCATGCGCTCAGGTATTTCAGACTCCTCACCACCCACCCTCTGCAGAAATTAAGTTTGTTTATGATCAAGAAGGAATTAATCTGCAGAAATGGGTATTTGAACCACAGTCTTATAGTTATAGAGCATACTGTTAAATAATAATAATTACAAAAATAATAATTAGTTAATAACCATTATGTCAGTATGTCTACTTACAAACATGAGGCATAGGAATGTATTCTGCTGAAGAATTTTAGTTTTGTACAGTATTACTGAATAGGAGAGACTGCTATACTAGCAGATAAGAAGACTTGCTCAGTGTCAGGATATGAGCTATTAAGTTATCATGAACAGCCGTGACGTTCAGAAACACTCATGTTAAAACCTGCCCATGTAACCATTCGAGCCAGGGCTATGTCTCCTTGAAACAACTAAGATCGGACAACAAAAGCTTTGCAAACTATCTCTGTATTGCATGACCTTCATGATGCAGTAACTCAGAAAACATGTACTGCTGACTAGAAAAATAAGGAAAGCATGACAATTATTTATCTCCCCCATGTGGATGGTGTTGACTCCAACCCCCCTTTACTTTATTATCATCAGTAGGAGGCCACTGCACCTCAGAGAAGAGGTGATCACTGACAGGCAGTTGAAATCACATTTTGTGCTTTCTCTGGGTGGCTAGGAGACTGACCACTTAGTCCACCAATAACTATGAGCATTATGATCTCTCCTGTTTAATATGTGGCACATGCAGAACTGACATGACCAAGTGAAACTCAAGCAGTTATGTTCAAGTAAGTGTGATACACAAAGCAACTGCAGGTAATAATAAAATACATAGAAAATGTACCTTAACATCTAGTTTGGAAATTAATAAACAGCATGAGATTTTATATTTTGTGACTACATATAGTAATTTTAGTGCTGAATTGGTTAGGCTGGTTAAGCATTATTGGGAATATTTTGTTTCACTTAATAATGTAGCTTTATGGTTAGAAGGCAGATTGAGATTTTCTTAAAAGAGAGGCAGGAATATCCAAAATTTATTGGTGAATAGTAAATTTCTTTTGCCCTCTATTAGTCTTGCTGATAGTATTTCCCTTAGGGGTACTTTTAAGTGTGGCAAATGTAGAGCATGTAATTTTGTAGTTAATAGTTTTCCTTATATAAATAATGTGGGCTTTAATACATGCAATTATTTTACTTGTAATTCTGAAGGTGTGATTTATGCACTTAGATGCCCATGTAATAAATTTTATATTGGGGAAACCAAAAGGGCATTTAAATTGAGATTAATGGAACATGCTAGGGACATTGTTAATAAGAAAGAGGAAAGCTCGGTGGCTATGCATTTAAAAAAAATCCATGATAGTAAAAATGAGGGGCTACAAGGTACTGTTTTGGAAAAAATAAGTTTGTCTTGCTTTGATACTTGTAATATAAAGCATTATTTGCTTTCTAAGGAAGCTATTTACATTTTAAAATTTGGTACTCTATACCCTCATGGGTTAAATGAAGAATTTAATTGGAGGGTGTTAACTTAATTGTTTTTATTGTTTAATTAATTTGTGACTGTTATATATGTACTGTGCATTTTGTAAGTTCTTTACTCCTTGAAGGCTTAGGCCGAGATGTCAGAGGAATAAAGTGTTTTTGCATTTTGTGGATTACTTTGTGGTTTTCTTTGCTGCTTTTTGCTACTGTGTTGCTACATTTGGTTCTATGGCTAGTGATCCACAATTACATCTTCCGCGTATTTTTCGAGATAATGTGGATGGCACTCAAAGGTCTCTTGATAATTTCCTCACCAACTCTACAGATCGCCTGGAGCGGGATTCTATGCAGAGAAATTTGGTGGGGAATGTGCTTACAACTTGGGAGAAATGGGAAGAAGACAGGAACAAACGCCATCCAAATCTTTTAACAATGTAGGTCGGACATTACCTGTGTCTCTTAATCCTGAAAATAAGTCTGCTTTTGAAGAACTGGAAAAATGTATGTGGAAAGAAACTGCTACATTTTTTAATTTATCTGGTTTACAGAAATATGCTGATTTGGACATTACACCTTGTGGTTTGAGGGCGTATAAGGACCCATCTACTCCGTTTGATTTAAAAAAAGAAACTGATATTGCCTTTCACAAATGCTGGGTAGCAGCTGCACACAGTTGTGCTTCTGAATGGGTCCAAATACTCATTGAACGGGACAGAGTGAAACAGAAGGAACTGGGTGCTGAAATTAAAAAAATGTGTGAAGATCTTTTGACATGCACTTCTAACCTTATAGTAGATGATTTCCTGTGTAAAATCAATATTAAATTGAAAGAATATGAAACTGTGTTGCTTGACAGAAAAAAAGGGAAATTACTTAGAGATTTACGTGATTATGAAAACGGCAAGGCTTTTCTTTCAAGAGCCAATAGAAAGAAGCCACGTAATCGCGTACGTTTTCAAAATCAAGCTGGGGATGTGCGGAATCATAACTCGTCCTATTCAGCCTCAGAAGGCTTTAATACATCTAACGAAGAGGAAGGGGACTTGAATTCTGAATTCCCTGTATTGCCAGCTGCACAACATCCTCATCGATTTCAACAGACATTTCGTGGTGAAAACGCAAATTTTACAGGAGGCCAACAGGGAAGAAAACGTCAGAGAGAAGCACAGGCACCAGTACAAAAGGAACAGTACTTGCAAGGGGGTTATAAGAGAGGTAAATGGTAGTTGCCTTTCTTTACCTTCTATGTCTAACTATGTCATTAATCTTTCTGGTTATTCGTTTTCTGACCTTGAACTTGCAGTGCTTAATTGTGGACTTAAGTTTATTCCTACAGTCGTATCTCGACTGTATGACATTAAAAGTGATGTCTTCAGGTTTTGTAGGAAACTGCATTTGAAAAGTTTTTTTGTAACTTAAATGTGGATATGAAAGAAGTTTTATCTAGCGACAGCCTTGACTCATCTATGGACAGTTTTCATACCTGTGATTCTGACAATATTTGTAATGCTTATTATAAATTTGATACTGAATGTATTAAAACTAAAAGTAATTTTATGCCCTCAGTTTTGAATAATGATGTTATACATTTCACCAATTTACTGAATTTTTCTATTGAACGTGCACATAATGAGTTTCTGAGAAGTAAATCTGATAATTTCTATAATTTAACCCAGAAGGAATGGAAGGCTTTACTTGTGTTAAGTAAAATGAAGGAAATTGTATTCAAACCTTCTGATAAGGGTAATAAATTGGTTGTGATGCACTTTTCACAATATCTTAAAATGTGTGAAGAACATTTAAGTGATGTTAGTGTTTATGAGAAGGTGGAATTCAGTATGTACAGTGACTCTGTTTCTGAATACATTGAATTAATGAAGAAAGGTGAAAGACTGGGTTATTTTTCAGACGCAGATGTTAAAAAAAAGTTTAATATAGAAGGTTGTAGAATAGCTTTGTTCTATTGTTTACCAAAAATACACAAAAGTTTAGTATCACCCCCTGGAAGACCTATTGTTTCGGGATGTAATTATTTTTTGCACAATATAGGGCTTTTTCTACATAGCTTTCTGTTGCCTACAGTTAAAGCTTTACCTTCATATATTTGTGATGTTTTTGACTTTATGAACAAAATCAAGGCTGTTGAGTGGAATGGGAGTATGTACTGGTTAACTCTTGACGTTAAGAGCTTATATACAAACATAAGACATGAATTTGGCATGGAGGCCTTAAGATTCTTTTTAGGTGATTATCCAGCCACAGAATATATAAGAGAACTTATTTATTTCTGTTTAACACATAATTTTTTTGAGTTTAATAATAGTTTTTATAGACAAAAAAAAGGTACGGCCATGGGGGCAGTTTTTGCCCCCATGTATGCGAATCTGGCCATGGGCCTGTTTGAGTCTGAATATTTGTATAGAAATTCTTTTTTTTTGTAAATATGTTGTTAGGTATTATAGGTTTATTGATGACCTAATTTTTCTTGTCGAAGATGGTGAGGTTTTTGTTGATAATTTTATTTCAGAATTACATAATAATAGATTTTTGTTAGAATTTCATGGTTTTAAAATGGGTGTGAATGTTTCTTTTTTGGATGTTGTGTTAAACATTAAGGATGGTAATAGATTGGAAACATCTGTTAATAGAAAATTTGATGAAGATACTCATTATGTGCATGGGATGAGTTGTCATCCCCCTCATACATTAGAAGCTTTACCATATGGTGAAATGTTGCGGGTGTCTAGATTATGCAATGTTGAATCTATTCTTCATCAGGAACTAGATGCAACTATGGGAATGTTTAAATGCAGAGGATATAGTGATGAATTGGTTCAGAGAAGTTATGATAGACTGTTTAATATAGGTGTTAGGAGAATTAATAATAAAATACATAGAAAATATACCTTAACATCTAGTTTGGAAATTAATAAACAGCATGAGATTTTATATTTTGTGACTACATATAGTAATTTTAGTGCTGAATTGGTTAGGCTGATTAAACATTATTGGGAATATTTTGTTTCACTTAATAATGTAGCTTTATGGTTAGAAGGTAGATTGAGATTTTCTTATAAGAGAGGCAGGAATATCCAAAATTTCTTGGTGAATAGTAAATTTCTTTTGCCCTCTGTTAGTCTTGCTGATAGTATTTCCTTTAGGAGTACTTTTAAGTGTGGCAAATGTAGAGCATGTAATTTTGTAGTTAATAGTTTTTCTTATATAAATAATGTGGGCTTTAATACATGCAATTATTTTACTTGTAATTCTGAAGGCGTGATTTATGCACTTAGATGCCCATGTAATAAATTTTATATTGGGGAAACCAAAAGGGCATTTAAGTTGAGATTAATGGAACATGCTAGGGACATTGTTAATAAGAAAGAGGAAAGCTCGATGGTTATGCATTTTAAAAAAATCCATGATAGTAAAAATGAGGGGCTACAAGGTACTGTTTTGGAAAAAATAAGTTTGTCTAGCTTTGATACTTGTAATATAAAGCATTATTTGTTTTCTAAGGAAGCTATTTACATTTTAAAATTTGGTACTCTATACCCTCATGGGTTAAATGAAGAATTTAATTGGAGGGTGTTAACTTAATTGTTTTTATTGTTTAATTAATTTGTGACTGTTATATATGTACTGTGCATTTTGTAAGTTCTTTACTCCTTGAAGGCTTAGGCCGACACGTCAGAGGAATAAAGTGTTTCTGCATTTTGTGGATTACTTTGTGGTTTTCTTCTCACCTGCAGGTAAACCTTTAAACTTGCACTGTAACAAGGTCCTGAAATTCTTCTGGCAAATTAAAAACAATTGGAAAGATCCATAAGCATATATTTTTATGGCATATGTCAGCATTAAGTTTTTTACATCTGTTTGCTCTATTATGTCTTGTAGGTGGTGGGATATTATGATTCATAAATACCCTAAATATTATTTTATAGCACAGACTGATGTAAATGATTTGACCTCATTTCTGCTATAAAATAAATGAACATTTTGCTATATGCTTTTCTATTCCTGATTCTTGATTGCAGGAAATATATAGGTCTGGGGACTACAGCATACCAACAATATTATGGTGGTCAGCTTGGCTCAGTGGCTCCTATTCTAGTCGTAATTAGTTGAAGTATCAATTGGATATGGGTAACACAGTTGCACAATGAGTAGCATTGCTGCCTCACAGGAAGAAGTTTTTTGGTTTAGTTCTCAGATGAGGGTGCATTCTGTGTAGAGTCTGCATGTACTCCCTGTGGTTACATGGGTTGTCTTTAGGAGCTCTTGTTTTCTTCTACCTCCTAAAGATGTACCAAGTGAATTTGTGCAGGCATTCTCCAAATTACCCTTGAGGTGTGTGTGTGTGTGTGTGTGTGTGTGTGTGTGTGTGTGTGTGTGTGTGTGTGTGTGTGTGTGTGTGTGTGTGTGTGTGTGTGTGTGTGTGTGTGCATGTATGCGTGTGTGTGCAGGGACATGAAGCACATGCGTGTGTGCGTGCACGCACATGTGCACAAGTGTGCACGAGTGTGTGTGTAGAATATTAGTCAAGTGAGAGTGTGAGTTAAGTGAGAGACTAGCACACTGTCCTGAATGGGTTTCATTGCCTTGTATCCACTGTCTGGCAGGATCTGCTCTGGTGTTCTTGTTATCCTGTAAAGGATAAAGTGGGTTATCAGAAAGATAGATAGATAGATAGATAGATAGATAGATAGATAGATAGATAGATAGATAGATAGATAGATAGATAGAGTAAACTCTCAGTTAACCAGAACTCAAGCAACCAGCACTTTCAAGCAACCAGCAAAGAAATATTGAAGAAATACAATACAATTTTCATGTGTTGCACTTTCTGTGTTCCCACCTCAGAAACATACCTTACGTTTTTAGAGTTTTAGATTTTTAAAAAGGAAGATAGGAATAAATTCCCCATCTCCCCAAACTGGGAACAAGTCAAACCAAACATTATTATAGGGTGCACTATTAGTCAGTCCTGTTTTAATAGTAACTCTCAAGCAATCAAAAACTACAGTTATCCGGTATCGACCAATCCCCATGGCTGCCAGTTAACTGAGAGTTTACTGTAGGCTGACAGATAAATAGTGATACAAGAATGGGGGAGTATTTCCTCTTTGTGCTGCACCCCTCTCTTTCTTTGCTGCTGGAAGTCTCAGCATGTTTGGTATACAACAGGTTTATGCCAAACATTCAGTGCCATGACAACCTGGCTTCATGTCAAACATATGTAGAAGTGCTTCTAATGCAACATATTCCATAATCACATGAGAATGCTGTGTGATGTCATAGCAACTGCTGTTGTCATTGTATATGTCATAGCATAGGCCTGTTGTCATTAAACAAGGAAGAAGGAGGGGACTCCACTGTACTAGATGCATTGTTATATCAAAGTATTCAGATCTGCACATAACACAGCAAATGCCCCTTCTTTTAGAAGACTAAAATGACTAAAACAGTTCTTAACTTTAAAAATGCTGACAGGTGGCATAAGTCTCAATAGTAGTTATAAATTAGTTAAATTATGAACTTCTTTAGTGCTGGAGTGAATCAAGTCTCTTGTCAAATCCAGAGAATTAAGCCTCAGCCTTGCATGGCCAAGCAGTGTCATGTAGTTCTGCTCAAACAAGGGAAAAATTGAACACCACAGCAAAATTTAAGACACTGTGCAGGTGAGCAACAGCCAATAGAATCTAACCGGGCATGTCCAGAAGTATGGCGATCTGCAGTGGTAATACCCCTACATAAGCATGGTCCTACCAAAGCCTATAGATCCATTTCTTGACTAATTTGATTTGAAAAGCCATGGAATGCATAGGTTCATAGGAGGTTACTAGGCTAATGGCTCTAGGGCCTTTATAAGCCTAGCCATCTAATACCTGTGTTTCCTAATTGACCATTGTTAGATGGTTTGATTGTTTGCAGAGTGAATATATGATCAGCACCGGCTGCCCCTGTCCATGAGGGACATAGGTGCCACCCCATAGGTGAATTTACGGTCTCTCATCCAGTTGTCCAGGTTGCACCTAAATACGGTACTTGAGGAGCTCTGCTTAACATGAATTGGATGTTTATTCCAGAGCAGCATTAGCATGTTTTAAGTCACAGGCTAAGTTGAGATCTCAGGAGTGAGTGACTCTTGTCCCATTTGATTTGCAGACATGCAGCATTTCCATTTGGGCAGGGTCAAAGACTGTTCTCTAGCCTAGGCAAAGGTTGCCTCTCAGCAGCCTGTAAGACACAGAGTACAGCGACAGAGTTTTCAGTCTTTCCATGTAGGTCATGTTTTGGAGTCCCTGAATTCTCTTGGACAGGAACCTCAGTGGTCTCTTCAGCTGCTGCAGATATCTGGTGAGGTACAGTCAAACGGGAGCACTGTACTCTATTAGTGGTCTGATGAAGGTGGAGTAAAGAAGTGTTATAACATCCTTGGTCTTGGATGTGATCCCCTTACTTATGAAGTGTGCGAAGTAAAAGGCTTTCTTTGCCACTGTGGACACATGGTGATCGAAGTTTAGACTGCTATCAGCTTGTGCTCCCAAGTCATGCACCATGGGGTTCAAACTTAGGGGGGTGCTGCCTATATTGTAATTTGCAAGGGCTACCTCTTTGCCAAAGGGAGCAATGATGCACTTTTTTGCATTTAGTTTTAGTCCATGGCTTTGGCACCAGTCATTTGTCTGTGTTAACCCCTCCTGTAATATGCTAATATCTTTAGGGGACTCAATGATTGCTCCCATTTTGCTGTTATCTGTGAATTTTTTAAGCCGCAGGCTGACTACTTTCACCTGGACTTCAGCAAAATAGATTCTAAACAGTAGAGGGCCCAGTACAGAACCTAGTGGTACCCCACTGTTAATTGTTCTACTGGTGGAGATGGAATCCCCAGCTTTGACAGTATGGGTTCTGTTGGTGAATCCCCAGCTTTGACAGTATGGGTTCTGTTGGTGAGCCAGTTCGCTACCCATCTAGTGACATATGGGTTAATCTCCAGTTTTAATTTCTCAAAATCTTTTGGGTTTCTAATACCATGATGGGAATGGACCCCATTCCTAAGACAAAGTATGATTAAATTTTGTGAAATAAGTATTGTTTCAATCATTGCTGTTAACCAAAAGTGCTCTTCACAGCACCTGCAATGAGCCCAGAACTGACTCATTCTGTAATTCATATGGAGGTACATGCATCAGTAGCAAATCTATATAAGACTGTAAATTCTTTTTTATGAAACCAATTCCTCCTACTACTATTGGAACTGTCCGAGTATCGTTAGCCCATAGTGCCTTCATTTCTGCCTGCAAATCCTGGTATTTTATATCTTTATGTCTCTCTCTCTGTACACAAGATACTGTAATCACTGGGTGTTTCAATTTCTATGATCAATGCTCTTTTCATGGACTACTATAAATGTTTTTCTTGCATCTACTTTTTGAACTGTTGGTAATGGGTAATCCCATGTGATACAACCTTCATCATTTTCTATAAAGCTTTGTGGCTCATATTTCCAATGCTTCTCAGCTACTTCAGTATTGTAATATTTGCACAATCCCCAATGCAACAGTATTACCACATTATTATGCCTTTCAGTATACAGGCTCTCTGCCATTAATGTATCACGCCCAGCAACAAGATGTGTGACTGTTTCCCGTTCTGTTTTACAGAACCTGTAATTATCTGTTTCTCCCACATATTCAATGGACTTTGTAAACCATCATGTATGTCCTCCACTATCCTGGGCAGCCAGTATTAACCTTTCATCTTTTATTTATTTTATTTTATTTATTTAACATTTGTTTACTGAGAAAGTCCAATTGGGACAGAGCTCATTTTCAGAGGAGGCCCAGGGAGAAATGCTCCATGTCTTTGAAATGTGGGAGGAAACTGGAGCACCAGGAGGAAACTCATGCAAATGCAGGGAGGACATGCAGACTCCTTTAGTTTAAACTCACCTTTCCTTAACCATTCCCACATTAGATCTGGATCGACATGAGGTTGTTCAAGGAGTTTTCCGTACTTGCAACTATATTTATACCTTTGCCACATTGCTTGCCTTCTCATTTCATCCTTCTCCTTATAGTCTTTCTTTTTTTTGGCACATTCACTTGATGCCTGATTTTTGTCTGCTTCTGGTTTGATTTCCATCATTCCCACTTGGCACTGATATGCTTCTGCTAAACCAAGCAGGGAAGTCATCGTAGACTTATTCTCCTCATGTTTTAAAGCTTTCACTATGTTTGGATCTGTTGAAGTCAGCAGATATGTATCCACTATCCAGCTGGGAAAGTTCTTCGATCTTACCCGAGTGGGGGATTGCGTTGAAAGCCTTGGTGGTATGTACTGCTTTGCCTTCATCCAGGGCTCTGGTGACATTCTCAAAGAAGTTCACCTCATTTAGTAAGCATGAGCTACCCTTACCGAAGCCAACCTGGGTCAGGTGAAGAAGTTGAAGGTTGCCTATGTTTTTGTTGATAATGTCCATGAGGATTCTTTCCACAGCCTTGCAGAAATGGCTGGTTAGACTTATGGGCCTATAGTTCCCAAGGTCAGTTGATGGACCCCCTTTGTGCAAGGGAATTACATTTGTTGTTCTCCACTCTTCTGGAACAAAGCCAATGCTCAAGTTATGGTTAAATAAAGAGTCAAATAGATCCACTAGGTCATGTTTTACGTTGTTTAGTAAGCAGCCTGGGATGTTATCTGGTGCAATAGAGGCCATGTTTTTGGCCTTGGGGAACACAGCTATGACCTGCTCATTGGAGATACTGGGGAGAGGACAGGTGTCAGGTATGCTTTGGGGTATGGCTGGTGGAGACGGGGGGGGGGGGTGACATTTATGCCAAATCTGTCAGCTAACAGGTTGGCAATTTCCTCAGAGTTCATGTGAATGGTACTGTCTACTTTGAGTTCAGCATATAACTTGAGTATTACCTTTTAGATTTCAGATGTAACTAAAGAATGCTTTATGATTGTCTTTAGCTAGGGAACCTAATTTAGCCTCTTAACTAGCTTTAGAGGACTTTACCAGATATCTGATTTGCTTGTTCAAGCTGTGGAGGGTATTCTTTCTCTGTGGACTAAGTTCCCTCTTGTTCTTAGATATCGGTTTCTTCCTTTTGTTATATAACCTGTTTGTACTTGAAGTCCACCAGGGTGGCTTGTTTTTACATGAGTACTTAGTTTTGATCCTGTCAGGTACAGCAATACAGTTGTTTAAGTGGGCGTTTCTGTACTGCTCTGCATAGGAGTCATTGTTGACTGTGTTACCAGGGGGTTTGAAACTTTTCAAACCATTGCTTAGTAGACTATAGTTTGTTTCAGAGAAGTTTCTCATTTTTATTGCCTTGATGGAGGTGTCAGGTCTGATCCTTACTTCAAACGAGATAGATTTATAGTCTGACCTTTCTAGGAAGGTCAGAATACAAGGGGTAGTATAGTGACCAGTCCAGAACATTTGAGCCCTTTGTGGTGGTGCAGACTAACTGTTCCAAAGCATTTGTATTAACAAAGTCCTGGAACCTCAGGATGATCGAGCTTGTATTAATGTATGTCACCCACTTGATAAAAGGATAGTTGAAATCTCCCATGGCCAAGGAGTTTGGCTGTGTAGTAAGTATAGCAGCTTGCTTCTCTGTTAGCAAGGATGTAGTAGGGTGTTTTACCTATAGTTATTTGGACCTGGAGTAGCTCAAGAGAGTCGTATTCTTTAACCAGGCTTGAGGTGTATTTGGATTTAATGAAGATGGATACACCTCTATCTTTAGTTCTTTCACCCTAGTTTTGAGGTATGAATGTGTGGAAGGCATTGTAGCCTTGCACAGCTGGCATGCACTCTGTGGCCTTGAACCCAGGCACAGACATCAGCATCTTCCAAGGTGAGGAGAGCTTCCAGGGTATGCAGATTCCTTTTTATACCCCTAGCATTAAGCGGCATAACCTTCAGTTTGTCTGTAGGTGATTTTTTTTTTACATTGGAAGTTTTGTTGTTTTGGTATTGCCTAAAAAAAAGGCACTATGGGGGAGACAAGTATCTTTTCCAGTATTTAAAATCCTAGAGGAGACAGGTGAAGACCATCCCTGGTGAAGCAATGTGTTCTGTTGACCATGTCTTCCCAGGCTGACAGATATTGAATCCCCCTGGACTAACACCAGAAGCTAAGCCAGTTGTTGAAGTCAATCATTTTTTGTTTATACTGTGGCATCATCCTGAGTGAAGATAGAATGCTGATTAGGGATAGGGACATAGCTGGCTGGGACACATAATCTGAGAGTTCAGTCATGTCTCTCTTCATATAGTCCAGAGAGGTACAGCTCAAGTCATTCACCCCAGCATGTACTGTGATGGAATCATAATAGTTGTTGAATAAGTTTGTGATTTGACGGATCATGACACCTGACAGGTAGCTGACTGAGACCTTCTCCTTGTCCAGTCTGGTGAGAGGGACATCTGTGTGTATCACTATGGAATCTCCAATGACAAGGACATTTGTTTTTGAGGTGTTCTGCCTTAGGAAATTATTCGCTGAGACACTTGTATGTGTGTGTTGTTCTGTGTAGTAGATTTTGGTTGTGCTCCAGTATGTGCGAGTTATTTGCACTTGGAAGGTCTCTGGTCTTTTGGTAGGATCTTAGTGCGTTTATGTGTCCTGACTATATCTTGTGTGAGAGAAGTGGTGTGTGTGTGTGTTGACAGCCTCTACAGGCATCTTGTTTATAATTATGTGAGAGGATTGATTCCAGTTTCTTAGTACAGTTACATCTCTCACACACTCTATTTGTTTGCTGTAGGAGCAAATGGTTATCAGTATACATGAGGCAATTACTACATTGCCTCAGGATGTCCATGTCAATCAGGTCAGTTGGAGAAATGTTGGGAAACTGACTTTCCATTGTAGCAGGTTAAACCATAAGTACTGTTGGGGGTGGACAAGTTAGATCAGCTTTTGCTCCAAGCTTAGCAATAGGACTTATTCTACTGAGGATTAGGGATTAAAAAGTGTGACAGTGCTGCTCCATACTCAGATGAATTGCCTGCAGTGCAATAGTTCACAACTGAGTTGCCCACAGTGCAGCAGGGAAGCCTTAGAGGGCTAAGAAAAACCACTTCTGGATCACGAAATATCCAAATAAAAGCTCCAACAAAATTTCTATCCAGTTTGGCTGCTTCTTTTTTCATGTTTTTTGTTGAAGCCTTAGAGGGCTCCAGTGAATGTTTTCTAGGGAAAAATTTGTATCTAGGCATTTGTGTCTATATAGGGCACCACTAAACTATGTTGCATGGTGTACAGCTAATTACAAATCCGAGGCTTAAATACAAGCAAATCTAAACACAAACTACCAACAGGAAAGCCCCACACAGAGCCTTATTCCAGCAATCCCCAATTCAGATGTGTCCTGAGCTACACTCTTCTGCCACAAGGATACAAGGAGACCCTCTTATCGCTTCTCGGCCTTTTGGCTAAAATCAAGTGTAGTACAAGGAGACCCTCTTAATGTAAGATGACTGGTTTTACTGCTCAAGTGATACCAAACAATCTAGGTTCAGCAAGTATTAATCTGGCCTGTGCTATTTAAGGTAGAAGTAGCAATGATGCAAAGTGCAGAATGAAGCAGCCATAGCAGCAAAAAAACAGTAACAATTAAGCAGCAATTCAGTAAAATACAGTTCACAAAGTGGAATACAGGTTTAAATTACACTTATTTTAGAAGATTTCAGTGGATGTCTTGGATTTCTGTTCAAATGTACTCCAGACAGGCTAAGAATGCTAAACTCCGAGCAGCCCCAGTAAACTGAGTGCAAACCCATACAATCTTGAGGCTTAAATACAAGTGAATTTAAACAGTTTAACACAAACTACCAACATGAATGCCCTATACAAAGCCTTAATCGAACAGTTCCCCACCCAGATCTGTCCTGAGCTACACACTTCTGTATTAAGGTTGCAGGGAGGCCCTCTTAATGTAAGATGGCTGGTTTTAGTGCTCAAGTGATACCAAACAGTCTATATTCAGCAGGTCTGAATCTGGCATATGCTATTTAAAGTAGAAGTAGCAAGGATACAAAGTGCAGATTGAAGCTGTCACAGCAGCAAAAACAGTAAAAATGAAGCAGCAGTTCAATAAAATATAGTTCACAAAAGTGCAATATAGGCTTATATTATACTTATTTTTAGAAGATTTCAGTGGATGCCTTAGGTTACTGTCCAGCGGCATTCCAGACCTCTGGCTAAGACTCTGGTAAACTGTGTAGACCACAAACCTTCCTAATGTAAAATAACTGGTTGGAGCCCAAGTACATACACCAGTCCAGAACTAAGACAGTTTCAGAATAACAGACACAATAAGCTGTCAACCAGCAATTCCCAGCTCAGAAGGGCGTAGGCTATCCTCTCCTGCCACAAGAGTTTAGACCACAAACTTTTCTAAAGTACAATAACTGGTTTGTAGCTCAAGTGATTAAATCAGAACAAAGGCACTTAGAATAACAGCCACAATAAGCCTTCACAGCAATTACCAGCTCAGAAGGACAGAGGCTACCCTCTCCTCTCACAGGAGTGTAGACTACAAATTTTCTTAATGCAAAATAACTGGACTGAAGCCCAAGAGCTTAAAACAGAACTAAGATGCTTTTTGAATAACAGACACACAGAGCCTTCAACCATTTTTATCATAAATATCCATTACATAAACATTTAAATTGTCATAAAAATGTAGATTAGATGATGCATCATAACAGAAGATATTCCTACAAACTTATAATCACATAATACTTGAGCCCAGAAACTCTCAACTTTTAGACAGTATAATAATACATGTTACATATATTCTTCACAGGAACATGTACTACAAAGCCCATTTTCCTTAATCTTATATTTCAACAAGCCTTGAACAGGTTGTTTCGGCCTTCCTGAGAACACTGGAAAATATGAAGGTCTCTCCAAACACCATTATATTGGGCGACTTCAACTACCCAAACATAGACTGGGAGCATTACTCTAGCTCCAACACCCTAGCCCAAAGGTTCCTAGAATTTATAAACTCAAATGCTATGGAACAACTTGTTACCACTCCCACAAGAGGGGAAAACATACTGGACCTGATCATCACCAACATGGGGACTCTATGCTCCAGACCAGAAGTGTATCCCTCACTGGTAAGATCAGACCATAAACTAATCTCACTGGATATTCACATCCTGACACCACCCCCTGCCCAGAAAACCACAGTGAAAAACTTCTCTAAAGCAAATTTCACACTCCTCAAAACTGAGGTGGAATCCTTCAAAGCCCCGGGCTTGTGGAAAATACGGCCCAGACCGCAGAATCCTTTATAAACGCATTCTATGAACACCTTCAGGAATGTATGGATCATGCGATCCCAAATAAAACCAAGACCCAATCCTCCAAAGGCAGACGTCCTGTCTGGTGGACCCCAGCCATAAACAAACTATACAATAGAAGGAGGAAGCTACTAAATGATAGAGCAAAATTCCAAAAAGGGAAGGCATCTCTGATCAGTATTAGCAAAAAACTACGGGCACTCATAAAATCGTCTAAGGCCAGCTTCGAGAGAAAAATTGCACAGGACACTAAGGATAATCACAAGGCTTTCTTTAGTTATGTTAGGAATATGGGTGGTAATTCCCAGATATGCTCAGAATTAGTCCAAAATGACAAAAAATACACCGAACCCACAGACATTGCCAACATCCTAGCTGACAGGTTCAGCGCAAACTTCTCCCCCCCTCCCCACCAAAAGGGCAAATATCTATCCCAGCAGAGTGCTGCCCCCCTGACATCTCGGATGCTCAGGTAAGAGCCGCCCTCTCCAAAGCAAAAAACACAGCATCAATGGGACCAGACGGTGTCCCGGGCTGCATCCTACATGAACTCCAAGAAGAACTAAACCCAAACATAAAACTACTGTTCAGTCTCAGCCTTACTACAGGATATGTACCCAAAGAGTGGCGTACAGCAACTGTGGCTCCTCTCCACAAAGGTGGTGCCTCATCGGATCCTGGAAACTATTGCCCCATAAGCCTGACTAGCTTGGTCTGCAAGGCTATGTAAAGGATCATCATAGACCTCATAAATAAAGATATTGGGGACCTACAGACACTGGATCCTACCCAGTTCAGCTTTGTTAAGGGCAGATCCTCCCTCTTAAACCTGGATTATTTCTTTGAAACAGTCACCAAGGCCATTGACGAGGGGAAGGTGGTCCACACAGCCTACCTGGACCTCGCAAAAGCCTTTGATACAATACCCTACTCGGGCATTATAGATAAGCTCACCAGCTTAAATATAAACCCCTATGTCACTAGATGGGTTGCAAACTGGCTCAAGGACAGAACCCACATGGTTAGAATTGCTGGAGCCATGTCAGACTCCAAACCAGTTACAAGTGGCGTCCCACAAGGCTCAGTCCTGGGACCTCTCTTGTTCAGTATATATTTCTCGGAGGTACAGGCCAACACGGAAGGACTGTGGCTGACCAAGTTCGCAGATGACTGCAAACTTGGCGCCATAATCAACTCTCCAGCCGACACAAGCATCCTCCAAAAGGGCCTCATAGAAACAGACAACTGGTGCCAGAGCCATGGCCTCAAGCTAAACGCCAAAAAGTGTATAGTCATCCCCTTTGGCAAAAACAAACTGCCCACAAATTACCACATAGGTGGTAATCCATTACGTACAGAAGAAGTAATTAGGGACCTGGGGACCCAAGTTGATAGCAATCTCTCATTTGACAACCACGTGGCCAAAGTGGTTAGAAAACATTTTATATAGCCCACCTAATCATGAAGGGATTCATATCTAGATCAGGGGAGGTCATTGTGCCTCTTTACTCATCCCTCATCAGGCCCATAATTGAGTACAATGCCCCTTTTGGGATGTACCTTACCAGACACCTGCAGCAACTGGAAAGACCCCAAAAGTACCTCACAAAGAGGATCAAAGGGCTCAAACAGATGCCATATGCTGCCCGGTTAAAGAAACTCCAGCTCTACTCAGTGGCATACCGCCTGTTCAGAGGCGATCTGTGCCTAACATATAAAGCCATGTCCAACCCGGAATTAATAGACATGCTGCACCTCAGAAAATCCAAATCCTATCAAGCTACACGCTCGAGAGACTTGAACCTCAGCACTGAAATAAATAGGACATGCTGGAGGGACAGATTCATAACGCAGAGGCTCCCTTCACTCTGGAATAAAATCCCAGTCCAGGTTAGGCAGAGTCCCTCATCGACTCTCTTCAAGAGGAATCTTGATGAGTGGATGGGAGATCATAGGTTTACCCTGGGTATCACTTCTGTGTCACTGTTAGACAGAGGCACAGTATACTAACCTCAAAAAAGGGCATAGCAAAATTAATTTAAAATGGGTGGCGAAAGTCAAACACATTTTGGCTAGGCTTATAAATGCCCTAGGGCAGATAGCCTAGTATGAACCTATGAACCTATGAACCTATAAGTATTAATCTCCATAAAAACATTTGTAATTCATATGTACTACAAAAGCATAGATTTTTAGCACATACTGCTGCTAACATAGAAGGAGATAAATCACTCCAAGGTGTAATGATCCATTATAAATGTATACCACAACCTTCTTTTTGGTATAAGCTGAGATAAGGACAATCTCCATAAAATATATTTCTGTACATATTCATTAACAAGGTAATGAGAAACAAGTTTCCGCCTTCTTACAAATTCATAGGTAAGTACTAGGCTAGCTGCCTCTGTAGGCAATTTCAAGCCTAGCCAAGTTCCCTGTTTTGTGCTTAAAATAACCTATCCCATCTTGTTATAGACTGGCCTTATCTATCCTATGGCTGATAATTATATATTACCCCTAATGAGAGAAACTAGGATCATAACATAGATCATTTGAGGAGATCCATGCATGTGATAAAGTAATTAAGAGCTGCCTCTGCCCATTAGTAGTACAGGAGGCAGCCCTGGTGGTAAATGTTCTGTTTCCCATCCATAGATCTAAATTGTACTTGAATATGGACAGGGATGAACTTTGTTTTAAGTGAATGGGGAGTCTGCTTCACAGCAGCAGTATCCTCTGAGAGATATATACCTGTCCCTCCAAACCATTCTGTTGATATTGCAGAAGAGGTCTTTTTTTATCATATAACATTATGATCCCAGACTTCTTTAAATTTATACCATAAGACTGGTCCTAATAAATCTGTTCTGGATTTTCAAAAAAGTCCAGTGCAGATGCAGAAAACATAATTGGGTTATACAAACGTAGTCTGCCACCCCCTTAGTGCAGTACAGAACCCCATTTTTATGGGGTTAAGTATGTTACTCCATATAAAGGAAGAAAAAAAAAACAATTCCAACAGTATGTTTCTCTATCTTTGTGAAACACCTCCTATATAACCTAGCTTGGCCAGAACAGCAGAGTTCAGCATATATACTTTCTTTTGAAAGGATAAAGAAAAAGATCTTCACATATTCAACAAGGTTTTAACCTTATTCAAAAGTTCATCCTACTCTTCATAATAAACAATAGAATTAATATTTATATAATCTTATTTTTGAAAAATAAAGTGGTAGCAACCCCAAATCTGTTACTTTTTTAAACATTAAATTGTAAGCCTACAGTATGTAGCTTCTATTGTAAAAAAAAACTGTCCTTTATCAGCAGTGTTACACACCGCTCTATTTAAGTCATCTGCATAACACAAATATGTAAGAATAAAAACAGAATTATCATGAATAAGTGACGTATTTTTGTGAAGTAATACTTATTCATTCAATACATAATTTATAACTAAACTAAGTAGTAAGCCACTCAGAGGACACCCGTGTTCTACACCCCTTTGGATATGAATTGCTTGTCTTAAATTCCCACTAATCCAAGGCCTAGTATAAGAATTGATGTAAACATGTTGCAAAACTAACATAATATTATTACTAATATTATGAGTTTCAGGATATCCCATAAACTACCATGAGCAACAGTATTGTAAGTTTGGGAAATGTCACAATAATCTTTGCTGCACAATCATACTAAATATTTTGCAAATGGTGTTACTGTCAGGGGTCTCCAGCTGGCTAAATTTAATATATCCCCTTTCTTACATATGAATTTTAAAATCCCATCAAAAACATCAGAGTGTTTAATGCCTTTAGCAAGCCAATCATTTAAAACAGATATTTTTTTCTGAAATAATGGCATATCAGTATAAAATGAAAAGGGTATACCATCTGTACTTGGAGACGTATACCTTGAACAGTTTTTAAGACCTTATTTAATTCATTCTAGAATATAAGCTGCTCCACAAACTCATCATCAGCGTTACTTAGTTGCACTTCCCATATTCTTTAGCAGGCTATGTTTAGCATAAATAGGTGATAACTGTTTTTAAATATATTCCATGATAGTGTCCTGAGTAAGAAAATGTGCCATCAGAGCCCTGTAAGGCTTCCATATAAGTTAACTCATATTTTGTAATTTTCCGTAGAATAGGGGAAATTTCTGCCTTCATCCCTTGTACAACAAATTTTTGTTATATAACAAAGAATGATTTTTTTCTTCAGTAATGTCTTCCAGCTTTTTTTTCTAAAAAACTGCATAACATATAGCATCTTTACATAATACAGCAGAGTTGTAATCTCATAAGAAATCACCATACAACTTTTTAAAATAAGTCCACATCTTTTTCTCTAATACACAATATAACATTTTATCTTTTTGCTTATAAAGAAGCCACCAGTCAGTTAGAGAAGGGCTTACTTTTGACAAAATCAGGTGTCGCTGCCAAAATTCTACATGCTCTCATTTCTAATGAGTTGTGTCTAGAAATTTCCCAGTCCATTTTCTAATCTCCTTTCCATTAGGGTTTGTTCATTAGATCCTCCAAGGACAAAGAATAATGCAGTTTATAGTCACATAAGGATCAGCTATCAGTATAAGCAAAGTAATCATTCTCAATAGCAAAAGATCCCTTGACATTAGTGTGTCCTAAACTAGACCCTAGTTTAAGTTTCCCTCTCTCCAAAACCTCTCAAAACATTTAACCCCAATATTAACCTTTCCAGTAGTTTTTTATAAGTGACAATTTAGATTTCCAACAATGGTAATAGGTAAAGAGACTACTACATTTCCCTGCAAGGACCTAAATAAATGTTCATGCTGTTTTTCAAAAGTAAAGGCATATATAGAAACAAACTTATGAAACGAACAAGCAAAAACAAACTACTAAAAAATGAAAATAGAGAAGAAACCACACAGTAGCACAAAACGAAATGATTAAGCGCTTTTCATTTATTCCAATAAACAAACTTCTTCAGATCAAGTAAAACAAGAAATCACAGTTTAAATACTCTCTGGGCTGGTACTTACAAAGTCAATTAACTACTTAAAGTGAAAGCTCATTAAAAAAACACATCCTGCTAAAAGGCATAACTAAACTTAAAAACAGCTTGGAAGCGAAAAGTAAAAATCTAAGTGATAAAACTAGTTTTACAACTAGCATTATTTATAGTAAAATATCTAACCTACTACCATACTAACAAGACAAACAATCATAATAAAGAAATAATACAAAAACCAACTGGTATTTGTATACCAAAATTAGATACAGAATACCTATATTAACACACCAAACTATATGTGATATAACACATCTGATGTGAAAAAACAAGTTGTGTGAATAAATAATAGACCAACGTAAAACTTTAAAACCTGAGCAGGTGAAACACCTAGAATGACTAAGGAGTACACAGGAACATTAATACAACAAAGTCGTACTAGTGTAACAAATAACCTTACTTAGCCTACCTATTGAGGCTCCTTAACTTAAGGACACTACTTAAAGAACAATTCTCATTCAATCCTGGTGTGATGTATGCATTAAGTCTAATTTGCCAAAACAGCTCTCGCTCTTCTAACTTAAGCGAAAGAGGGGCACCCCTAAAATCTTGTGTAATTTGGTCTATAATCAAGAATTTGAACGTGTGGTTGGAATCGACTGAAATATGTTTAGCTAGTGCATTTTCCAATTTCTGCTTCCTGATCGCATAAGTATGTTCATAAATGCGATCACAAAGACGTCGTTCTGTTTTGCCCACGTAGAAAGCTGAACAGGTTTGGCACATAGCTAAATAAATCACCATTCTAGAATTACAATTGACTCTTACGTTCAGCTTATATTCATAGTCATGTACTTTGAATCTATTAGATTCTAAAATATGTTGACAGAAGTTACACGCCTGGCATTTAAACATACCAGCTGTCATTGTTTTTTTACTATTGTGTCTTTCAAGAAGGGCTTTAAGATTTTTAGCCCTTCTATAAACAACCAGTGGGTGATTGTCAAGTTTTTAGTGAACTGTTTTGTCATTTTTAAATAACTCCCAGTTTTTGCGTAATGTCTGAACACAGTCACTACTATTGAGACTGTATGTTGTTATGAATGAGACACCAAGGCTTTCGGGTGGATGCTTATTTATGAAATCATACACTTAGTCTATATTCAAAAGTTCAGTGTCATTGGTGGAAACCGGCTCTCTATTTAAAATCGGTTTATAAAAATGACGCTGGCGCTTGGACGACACTTCTATAATAGTGTCCAGCATTTCATCCGGATAACCCCGGTGTACAAACATATTTCTTAGGTGTCTGCATTCATTAGCAAAATCACTATCTAATGTGATAATGCGGGCTGCCCTCACTAACTGACCTTTGACAATCGCCCGCTTCTGGTGGAATGGATGACAGCTTGAGTATTGCAAGAATGAGTTGGAATATGTTACTTTCCTATAAATGTTGGCTATGTATTTATAAGAACTAATATCTTTGGAAAGTAGAATATCCAAATAAGGAATAGTGTCAGTATGAAAACTAGCAGTGAATTTCAGAAACTGTGTAGTTGAATTAAAGTAATCAATTAACGCTATACTGACACTATTCCTTATTTGGATATTCTACTTTCCAAAGATGTTAGTTCTTATAAATACATAGCCAACATTTATAGGAAAGTAACATATTCCAACTCATTCTTGCATTACTCAAGCTGTCATCCATTCCACCAGAAGTGGGCGATTATCAAAGGTCAGTTAGTGAGGGCAGCCTGCATTATCATATTAGATAGTGAATTTGCTAATGAATGCAGACACCTAAGAAATATGTTTGTACACCGGGGTTATTTGGATGAAATGCTGGACGCTATTATAGAAGAAGTGTCGTCCAAGCGTCATTTTTATAAACCGATTTTGAATAGAGAGCCGGTTTCCACCAATGACACTGAACTTTTGAATATAGACTCAGTGTATGATTTCATAAATAAGCACCCACCCGAAAGCCTTGGTGTCTCATTCATAACAACATATAGTCTCAATAGTAGTGACTGTGTTCAGGCATTTCGCAAAAACTGGGAGTTATTTAAAAATGACAACACAGTTCACCAAGAACTTGACAATCACCCACTGGTAACTTCTGTCAACATATTTTAGAATCTAATAGATTCAAAATGCATGACTATGAATATAAGCTGAACGTAAGAGTCAGTTTGTAATTCTAGAATGGTGATTTATTTAGCTATGTGCCAAACCTGTTCAGCTTTCTACATGGGCAAAACAGAACGACGCCTTCGTGATTGCATTTATGAACATACTTATGCGATCAGGAAGCAGAAATTGGAAAATGCACTAGCTAAACATATTTCAGTTTATTCCAACCACACGTTCAAATTCTTGATTATAGACCAAATTACACAAGATTTTAGAGGTGCCCCTCTTCCGCTTAAGTTAGAAGAGCGAGAGCTGTTTTTGCAAATTAGACTTAATGCATACAGCACACCAGGATTGAATGAGAATTGTTCTTTAAGTAGTGTCCTTAAGTTAAGGAGCCTCAATAGGTAGGCTAAGTAAGGTTATTTATTACACTAGTACGACTTTGTTGTATTAATGTTCCTGTGTACTCCTTAGTCATTCTAGGCGTTTCGCCTGCTCCGGTTTTAAAGTTTTACGTTGGTGTATTATTTATTCACACAACTTGTTTTTTCACATCAGATGTGTTATATCACATATAGTTTGGTGTGTTAATATAGGTATTCAGTATCTAATTTTGGTATACAAATACCAGTTAGTTTTCATATTATTTCTTTATTATGATTGTTTGTCTTGTTAGTATGGTAGTAGGTTAGATATTTTACTATAAATAATGCTAGTTGTAATACTAGTTTTATCACTTAGATTTTTACTTTTCGCTTCCAAGCTGTTTTTAAGTTTAGTTGTGCCTTTTAGCAGGATGTGTTTTGTTAATGAGCTTTCACTTTAAGTAGTTAATTGACTTTGTAAGTACCAGCCCAGAGAGTATTTAAACTGTGATTTCTTGTTTTACTTGATCTGAAGAAGTTTGTTTATTGGAATAAATGAAAAGCGCTTAATCATTTCGTTTTGTGCTACTGCGTGGTTTCTTCTCTATTTTCATTATATATAGAAACAAGATGAAATGCCACAAAATAGGTTTTTCCCAAAAGACCAGTAATCATTTTCACCTCAAACAACTGATACTTGTCACCGTTGTCTTTCAGTTAATAATCTGACATCAAGCAAACAAATTCTATCTGTAGGTAGTTTAATTTTTATAAGACTACAAGATGCCTGTATTCATTAATAAGAATGTTAACATTGAGACAACATACTTATATATTATCCCTTTTTGTTTTGTAGTGTGTTTCATCCTATGCTTTAACTTATTTCTAATCTATTCCCCCAGTAGTATTAACAGTATTAATATTACCATCACTTGCATGTTCATCATTACATTTGCTATTACCAGTATCCCTTTTTCCATTTGCATCATCAGTACCCACAACACTATGAGCAAGCTCTTCATTAACATGAATTTCACTAGTAACAGCATTTACAACTTCATTCTCAGATTTAGAAATCTCAGGCACTACAGAAGCAGTAGTGGGCAAGTTTGGTTTGTCAGGGTCTTGAACTGGTGAACAAATGAACTAAAATGGTCTGTTCCCTTACATTTTCTACAAAACGTAACTCAATTCTAGAAATTATGGCCTTCTTCCCCACAATGAGGGCAATTTCTTTTAGTACAATTTTGAATTAAATGATCAGGAGAGAAACAAAAACATGTATTACATTGTCTCCCATAATGCACATAAGCTTTTAACCCATACATATGAAAAACAAAAGGAATATGAACAAAGGTTTCCCGTGACACTTTTAATGCGACCCATAACACCCATGCTCTAGTCCCAACACTTCTGTCATTGTGCATTTTTTTTTAAACTTGAAAACAGACTGACAAAGAGAAGAAACTTGTTTAGCTTGAATATCAGCTGTGCGAAACTGTACAACAACATGACATTCTGGCTAAATACTCGTATCAACAAAGGTGTAATTAGCCCATGGAGACACATTTTTTAAGTCACATTTCAGGAGAAAAGCCTCAGAAACTGCAAGAGATGCCAGAGCATAAGGATTACTTACTAAGGGTAAATCACCTTGGAAAATTGTCCTCAAGTGCAGCTAGCCTAGTACTTACTTATAAAGTTACATCACAGAAAGCTTCTTTTCCTACATGAATGGAGGCTCTTATGTCTTTACCAGTGAAGCCTAAAGGAGATATAAGTGTCCCAAACAGCATACTGATCAATTTATTAACCTAAAATTAATGAAATTCATGCAATAGTTAACCTTCTAGCCTTATAAGTAGTTTGTAGTAGCCAAAGCTATTTTCTGAATCACACTTGAATAGCTTATAGTGTTTTCCTTTGGTAGATTACAAACTGCAATTGTTCCATGCATTGCAGAGGAAAATAGTTTGGGCATATTCCATGCTTTTTAACTTCTGATTATGATTCCATATTATCCTGGTCACCTTCCAAATGACAGCAATCCATTATATCTCCCCATGAAGCAGCAAGAATGTAAACAAGTAAAAAAAATAAAAAATAAAAAAGTAAAAATTAATAAATATAAAGAAGCAACAACAATTGTGCTAAGTTCATTTTCATCCATCATTGTCAGCAATTTTTCATCTGATGGTGGGAGGCTGGCATAATGGTTAAGGTCTTTACCTTACAGATAGAAGGTGCAGGGTTTGATTCTTACAAAGAAAATTGACTGGGCTTAAAATAATCCACAAGAGTAGTTAGCCTACTACCAATCTTTGACACAATCCCCAAGTCAGGCATCATCAAAAAGCTAACACAACTTAGCATAAATCCCTATCTCATCAGGTGGGTGGCCAAATGGCTCACCGACAGGACCCTCAAGGTCAAAATAGGTGCTTCCACCTCCGATAGCTGACTTGTCACTAGTGGAGTTCCCCAGGGATCTGTCATGGGGCCCCCAGTGTTTGGCATCTACTTCTCAGAGACCTAGGCAAGGAAAAAAGGCCCATGGCTGACCAAGTTTGCGGATGCCTGCAAGTTGAGTGCTGTCATTGACTTGCCAAATGATGTTAACATACTGCAAGAGGGTCTCACAGCAAGTAATAACTGGTGCCAAAGTCATGGCCTCAAGCTAAATGCAAAAAAAGTATCATCATCCCATTCAGCAAAAACATGGCCCCTACTGATTATCACATCAATGGCAAACCCCTAAACACACAACCTGTGGTGAGAGACCTGGGTACTCAGGTTGATAACAATTTCACATTCGATAATCATGTAGCGGCAGTGGTCAGAAAAGCCTTTTTCTTGGTTTATCTCATAAGTAAAGGGATTGCATCCAGGAAAAAAAGAGGTTATTACCTCTCTATACTCCTCCTTCATTATACCAATAATTGAGTATAATGTCATGTTTCTTATGTAAATCTCCAAACATCTGCACCAACTGGAAAGGCCAAAGAAATACCTCACAAAGAGAATCCATGGCCTCCAACACCTATCCTATGCGGACAGGCTCAAATCACTATCACTAGTCTACTCAGATTGCTCAGGGGTGATCTTTGTCTCACCTACAAGGCAGTCTTGGACCTTTCCTACTAGAGATGCTCCATATCCGTAAGTCTAACCCCATGCACATTACCAGCTCAAAAGGCCTGAATCTAATATGCAACATCAACAAAACCTGCTGGAGAGACAGGTTTGTCTTCCAGAGGCTGCCCCGTCTCTGGAGTAGACTTCCTGTACACATCAAACAGAGTACCTTGCTGACTCTCTTAAAGCACAACCTTGATGAGTGGATGGGAAACTACAAATTTGTCCCAGGGGTTCCACCTGTGTCCCCTCATTGACAGGGACAACAGGTACTAACTGAGGTTTCTTTTTGGGGATCAACTCTTGGCTAGGCTTGTAAGGGCCCCAGAGCCATTAGCCTAGTAACCTCCTATGATCCTAGATAAGCCACCATCTTACAAAACAGTTGTTAGAATGCTATCTTCCTCAGCAACAATCGACTCCAACTCCAACTCTTTCCAGTGTGCACTGGGACTTCCCTCCGACCTGTCACAGTAACATCAAAGAGTAGGGTGTCTTTAATTTTATACAAAAATTATAAAATTGCATGTTCTTACATATTTACAAATGTGCAAAAGAATTATGTACAGTAAGGATTCTGCATTACAAATGGAAAAATAAATAACACCTGCGAATTTTCATAAAGACATTCCAACTTATAAATAATTTATCCTTCCCACTCCCACAATCTACATAAACTTCAGCCAAACAACACCTCTTATCATACAATACTTATTGACATTGTGCTAGCCATAAGAGCCCAATGGAAGAGAAAATTACTATTCTCTCATCATGACCATCCCATGGAATCCCGTGGTCTCCAAATCTTAATAGGAATTGATGTATTTTTTATTTCTTCAAATGGGAATTCCTTGTATAATACACCCCAAAAGTGTTAAACTCTAGAATATTTTAAGAAAACATGTTTGTCATCTTCTTCTACAGTACATCATTGCCTGGGACACCTCCTTTCTGCAGAAGTTTTATACCTCATATTTTAACAGGTAATTTTTAGCAAGGGTAGCTGCCACAATTCTCTCATATGTAATTCTTCTCTTTTTAATTCCCTCTCTTTCCTATGCATTTCTCTTAGCATACCCATCTTCATAATAGAAAAGTTCCATAATATATGTATACCACAGTTTTTTATAAGCAGCCTAGCCATGTACACTTATTTTTCACTGATGCATCCTATTCTGAAATTCCTTTATTTCTACTTCCCCATCAAATCCTACCCTCTTTCCTTTTTCATAACTATCACAAAAGTATTGAAACATTTTAAATCAAAAATCACTCAACAATTCTTGTCTCTATATTTAATGCTTTGTAAGATATAATACATGTGTAATAATATTAGAAAAACTCCTGAATGAACTAAATGTAACGCCCTTTTTTTACTTCATTGTAAACGATCTTACCTCTGATGGGATTTAATTGGGATCCTCAGAAAAACAAAAAAGAAAAAAACAGTGTACAATATTTCTTTTTCCCTTTCCTTTATCAAACTAAAAATACCAGCTACATAAGTTGCAAGTCCCATAAATGTCTCATTTATTAAATAAACTCTCTTACTAAATGACATTTTGAAGGTTTTCCTAAAGCTGTGTCCTTTACTTTTGAAATCACCCCTTCCCATTGTCTATGAATCCTTTTTTATCCATCAAAATAAGGCCTAAGGCTTTTATTTCCAGTTCAGTAGATTCTAAATCTGTCCCAAGCCCTTTACATTTTTCTTTATTTATTTGTAATCATCCTTTCCCTAAATTCCTTTCTATTCCATCCAATAAATATGCCAATAACTGTTTATTCTGAAAAAAACTTGCATTAAATCATCCTCAAAGTAAAAAACATGGTATTTCCACCCCCTTAATCAAGTCCCATTGTCCCCCTAAAATTTTAACACCCCTGTTAAATTAGGACATTATTTGCATAATTAATTATTGCATTCATTACCAAAAAAAATGCTACTTAATAGGTATCCCTGCCTAACTCCACAATGCATTTTAATGTCAGTACTTTCCCAACCATTTATTAACAATGACAATGACACAGTTGACCAACTGTTGACCTACTATATACTGTACTTACCAAGCTCCCCATTTTCATACCAAAGCCACACTGTCATAATATTTCCCATAGTAGCTTGTGCTCTAAACTAAGTAACCCTTCCTTTCTTTCTTGCCTGTATTTCATATACTACATGTTTAATTAGCAATAAAAGTTCCTTAATTTATTGGCAAGCCATACATACTTGTTATCATATATATCTACTAATACCAACTCTTATTGTAACCTGTAGAACTTTCATCAAGGTTTTGTAATCTGTATTACATAGAGCAATAGGTCTCCAGTTTTTCATATCCCATTTTTCACCCTTCTTCCATAAGAACTTTATAACAGTGCATATCACGCTATCATTATGAACCATTACAATGAACCATTCATTCAAAATCAAAAAAATATATTTTTTGGATATCACCCATGTAAGTATAAAAAACATAATGGAACCTAGCTTATCCTGGTAAGCTGTCTTTATCTCCCTGTCCTTATACCATTTTTAAAGAATCTAACTCAATTTCTTATTAATCTAGCTATCTAAATGCTAGCATCTTAACTCTTTACTGTCCTTGTAGTCATATAACTTCTCCATATATTTTGATGCAATAGTCATAATATTATGCTTATCCTTTTTTATAGCTTAGTGTCATCAAACTATAGATAGGATTTTAACCCTCCCACCTAGAAAAGGTGATACCTCTTGGTTTGTTTTTTGTCTTTAAAAAATATCTCTATGTGTACAGAAACATCTGTATTCTTTAATGTACTATTTATTAATTTGTGCATATATTTCTTTTTCTCTCCTTTAGACAATCTTAACTGCATGTTTTTACTGAATATTCTAAAGTAACAATCTGTAAAAAATACCTCTCCCTTACTATTTGCCTTGAAATCCTATCCAGGAATCAATAAGGGACACACAAAAATCTTTCATGGTTAAATGCTCTTTCTACAATGTTTTTACCCTTTTCTGCCAATTTTCTTCCTCCACCCATTTAGCTGTTAATTTTTATAAGCCTTTCCCTACTACAAGACTCCCTTCATCACCACACTATTTCCATATAGCACAATGATATGAAAAAATAGACAATTTTTTGCCTCCTTATTTTTGTAACCACTTAGAAAATAAGAAAACATCTACATTGTTCCTGCATTCCCCTCTATAATATGTAAATCCTTCATCCTGATCTAATTTCAAACCATCTATCAGTAAAAGTTACCAATTCTAACATCTTTAATTAGCTTGCCTTTTGTACATTTTATATTACAATTTAAGTCACCTGCTACAAAAATTGATAAGTTAACTTCTATGTATGTCCTCTCCCCATATTTTGCACTATCGTACAGTGCAATTATTCTAACTATAATGTATCTAGACAGTGCAGCCACCACTAACCCTCTACTTGTCTGTAGTAACAAAAAAATCTTTAATTGTAACTGCATGTTGTTTATAAAGAATGCAGTACCCAGCCTTTCAAATAATGTCATTCCCCCACAGTTTACCAAATAGCTATCTTTCCCAATAAGAACACAGTTTATTGTTCAGAAGAATTATAGGATCAATGGATCATAGGAAGTTACTAGGCTAATAGCCCTAGGGCCCTTACAAGCCTAGCCAAGTTCTACCA
The DNA here is from genome assembly GCF_019279795.1 of Protopterus annectens. Lineage (NCBI taxonomy): Eukaryota > Metazoa > Chordata > Ceratodontiformes > Protopteridae > Protopterus > Protopterus annectens. Next base: position 1,573,710,981 of record NC_056729.1, read on the forward strand.
TTGTTTGCATGATTAGCACCTAATGCCCGTGTCCAAGAGGGATACAGGTTGAACCCCCGGGGTAAATTTATGGTTACCCATCCAGTCTTCCAGACTGCGTTTGAAGAATGCCAATAAGGTGCTCTGTTTGATATGAAGTGGGAGTCTGTTCCAAAGGTGTGGTAACCTCTGGAAGACAAATCCCTCCAGCAGGTTCTATTAATGTCACATACCAGGTTAAGGTCTTTAGAGTGAGTAACCCATGTACCATTTGACTTGTGGATATGCAGTATTTACAATACAGCAGGGTCAGAGATTGTCTTATATGCAAGGCAGAGATCACCTCTGAGTAGTCTGTATGAAACAAAATAAGTGACAGTGATTTCAGATGATCTATATGGGACAGATGCTGTAGACTTTGCATTTTCTTTGTGAGGAACCATTGTGGTTTCTCAAATTGCTGCAGGTGCCTGGAAAGGTACTTACCAAAAGGGGCATTGTACTCTATCATTGGCCTGATGCGTGAAGAGTACAGGGAGGTTATAACTTCTTTTTTTCTGCAGGCAATGCCCTAACTTATGAGATGAGCAATATAGAATGCCCTTCTTACCACTGTGGAGACATGTTGATCAAAGATAAGATTGCTGTCAACCTGTGTGTGCAGGTCTCTCACCACTGAGTGCAGACTTAGGGTGTTACTATTGATGTAGTAGTTAGCAGGAACATTGCTCTTATCAAAAAGGATGATAATACATTTTTTTTTGCATTGAGTTTAAGGCCATGATTTTGGCACCAATCACTTGCAGGATGTTGACATCATTTGGAGATTCTATGACCACTCCCAGTTTGCAGTCATCAGCAAACTTTGTCAGCCACAGACCTTTTGCTTTTGCTTGTACTTTGAAGAAATAGATTCTAAAAGGTAGAGGTCCCAGGACTGATCCCTGTGGAACACCACTGGTTACAGGTCTGCTGCTGGAGATGGATTCCCCTATATTGACTATATGTGTTCTATCAGTAAGCCAGTTAGCCACCCATCTAACAATATAAATGGTCATACCTAGCTGGGTGAGTTTGTCAATGATGCCTGAGTGGGGGATAGTGTCAAATGCCTTGGCTAAGTCTAGGTATGCTGAATGTACAGATTTCCCCTCATCCAGGGCCTTGGTGACTGTCTCAGAGCAGTCCACCAGGTTTACAGGCATGATCTCCCTTTGACAAATACAAACTGAGTAGGGTCAAGTGATTAGAGATTACCTATATCTTTGTTGATAAGGTCCATGATGATTTGCTCCATGGCTTTGCAGATAAGACAAGTCAAGCTAATAAGTCTATAGCTCCCAGGGTCAGTGGAAGCACCACCTTTGTGCAAGGGAATAATGGTGGACATTTCCATTCATCTGGGACAAAGCCGGTGCTTAGATGATGACTAAAAAGTGTGCCCAGTGGTGTTGCTAATTCTTGTTTGAGCCCATGTAGGGGACACAGCCTGGGATGTTATCAGGTCCCATAGATGCTGTGTTTTTGGCCTTAGAGAGTGCCTTTATGACCTGCTCTTTAGAGATACTAGGTAGGGCACAGGTGGTAGGGAAGTCATGGGGTACATGTGCCAAGGACAGGGGAGTGAAGTTTTCATAGAACATGTTGGCCAACAGGTTAGCTATGTCCACAGGCTCAGTATATATGGTATCATGAACTACCAGTTCGGCACAAATATGGGCCTTTCCTTTTAAATTACAGATGTAACTAAAGAATGCCTCCTTGTTGTCCTTAGTTGAGGAAGCTAATTTAGATTCATAGTTTGCTTAGGATGACTTCACAAGAAGTCTTATGTGCTTGTTTAAGCTGAGGAGGGAGTGTTTCCAATTTAGAGCTCACTCCCTCTTACTCATAGGCAGCAATTTCTTCCTCTTGCTGTAAAGTCTGTTAATGGCAGTTGTTCACCAGACAGGTTTGCTGTTGCTTGAGGAGCTTGTTTTGGTCCTATCAGGTACGGCCGAGTCAACGCAGTTATACAGCTGTTTGTATAAAGCACTGGTGTAGAACTCTGCATTCCATCTGGGATGGGAGTGCACTGAAGCTATTTATACCATCCCGTAAGAAGTTATAATCTGCATTGGAGAAGTTTTTTAGTTTAATTGCTGCTAGGACGGGGGTCAGGTGCAATCCTTACTTCAAATGATACTGATTTGTAGTCATATCTCATCAGGTAAGACCTCACAGTGGGGGTGCTACATTGGTTCCCCCATATTGATAAGCACCAGATCCAGGATGTTGGCACCCCTTGTGGGGGTGTCAACCAGCTGGTCCAGGGCACTGTAGTTAATAAAGTCAAGGAACCTTTGGGCAAGTGAGTTTGAGCACGAGTAATTTACCCAGTCAATGGATGGTTAGTTAAAGTCACCCAAAATGATTCATGGAGGTGGTCCTGTAGCTGGCAATGACTTGAATAGGTGTCTTACCAACAGTTAATTGCACCTGAAGTATCTCCAGGGAATCATACTGTTTAACCAATCTGGAGGTATATGTATCTTTAATGAATACTGATACACTCTGCCTCCTTTAGTTTTCATGCCTTCAGTTTGTGGTCTGAACATGTGGAAGGAGGTGTAACCCAGTATGGCTGGGGTGCTCTCCACAACTTTGAACCAGGTCTCCATGGCTGCACAAATGTCTGTGTCTTCCAAGATGAGGACTGCTTCCAGTGAGTGCAGTTTCATGTTAAGACTCCTAGTGTTTAGCAGTATAACCCTGAGGTTGTTTTTAGATGGAGTTTGTACGTCAAGAATTTTGTCCTTGAGACACTCCCTAAAAAAGGCACTATGTAACATCAATGCTTCTTAATTAAAAAAAAAAATGTTTTTTTTTACCTGCACTGTAAAACTGGAAATAACATAGTCCTTGCAAACGTAACAGTTCTGTTGTTTATGAAAAGCTCACAAACTTACAGGCCAGTTCATGTCTTTCAAAATCCTTCTTAACTAAACATTCATTTCCTAACCAAATGATAGCATGCAAATTCATAGGAACAAAGGCTACAGGTTTAACAATATAATCCCACAGTCTATATTTATCCATTGTTTTTCCATTTCCTGTTCTGATACAAATTACAGGTTTAGTTCTCTGAGAAAAATCAGTTTTCTTTTTGTAATCCCCAGATGCTGCTGCAACACTTGTGTAAGTAAAATTTGGTTGTGTTACTGAGAGACTTTCTGGCTCAGTCTGTCTCTCTGCTGTTTTCTTCACAACCTCCCGACTTTCTACATCACATGATCCAGAATTCTAGCCCAAAGTATGCCTGGGAGTTGATGGTATACTCACACTCTGTTCTGGAAATTTCTTTTTCATTAAATTACCACAGGTAAACCAACACATCTGCTGGCTTTTTTATTTGAAGTTATTTCTTCCACACTGTGTGCAGACACAAACTCTACTATGCCTGTCTTCTCCGCCATCTTGGAATTCTCCACTGCAAAGACCAGGAGAAGTTCCCTGGTGCCCTGGTGAAATTCTCCTAGTTAATCTGGATGTCTAGTGGGACTAGCCTGGTCAACAAAGTGTAAATAAATAAATGCATAGACACTGGTGAAGTAGACAGCAAACTAGCTAAAAGATAGAACTCACATTGTCATAATGGCAGGTGCAACCTCTGCATGTATGAAAGTAACTGTGATTTCCCCCAGGGTTCAACACTGTGAGCCCTCCTTTCCTGTATCTACTTCTCCAAACTCCAGACTGAAAATCAGGACCTTTTATTAGCTAAGTCTGCAGATGACTGCAGATTGGGTGTTACTGTCAAATCCCCTTCTGGTATGATCTCAATACAGTGGGAACTTGCCCCCTGTATTGAAAAAGGGCTGAAATTAAATGTGTAGCACACCCGCAGGTGTAGCTGAAGAGATATGAGTTCCTTCCTACCTGACTCTGGTGATACCCCCCTATAGGCCCAACACACCAAGGTGGCAAGAGGGAAAGATTTTATTCTAGGTGACACATCTAGTTTAAAAAGGCAATAGCTCAACCATAAACAAATTATTTTAGCAGTGCACTAGTTAGCAATAAAACATTTATTTATTTTATTTATTTTTATTTTATTTTACATTTGTTGACCGGGCTAGTCTAACTGGATATATTTCTATTTTCAGTAGAGGCCCGGGGAGAAAAGCTCCAGTAGTAGACAAATTGATTATAAAATTTGAAATAAAAGTACATGTGATGCAAATCATGGTTGATACATAGTAAATGAAAGTAGTTAAGTAAAGATACTAGAAGAAGTAAATAAAAAATGGAGATAAAAGATGACATGTACATTAATATAAAAGTTACAAATATTATGTGCTAAATTAAATACACAAAAAAGTGAGAAAAGGGTCTGAACAAATAATGAAAATAAGAGTGTTTTGTGATCAACAACAGTATAAAGTCCATCAGTCTGTTCCATTGTGTTCACCAGTTCATTTCCGCTTCAAAAAGTATGCAAAGTGTTTGCAATATATAGAAAGAGGCACAAATAAAAATTAGCAAAACTAGATGGTTAGTCAGGGTTATAAGTTAATAAAAGTAGGGTTATAAGGTAGAAAAAAAGCAGAAGAAAACAAGGTGAGATATGCATGCAATAAAAACATACATTCACCCTCTTCACCAGAACTCAACAGAAGAAAGTCTTGACATACAAACATGCACAAAGAAGGCAATATCAATGAGCAGTAAAGCTTTATAATGCAGCAATACAAACACGGGGAAAAAATGCAATGTCATTAAGCAATAAAAGAGTCATAACGCAACAATACAGATATGAGAAAATGCAATGTCATTGGGCAGCAAAATTCTTGAAGGCAGCAATACTAACACGAGCAAAATGCAATGTCATTGTGCAGTACTAACACCCTCTACCCCTTGATCCATTCTAAACAGACCAATTATGAAACACTCTATTATACTCTGTTCACTGGCCAGTGACTACTTACAGTCTTGCTGCAGGCATGATGGGGCCCAAGTTGGAGCTCATATGGATCCCAGTTATTTGTAATCCACAAAGCATTTGGGGGGGGGGGGCCACAATCTTATAAAAATATAAAATGGCAGCCAAAGCCTCTCACCGCTCCATCGAAAATATCCTAGTGACCAGGCGCCATTGTTCCTATGATGAGAAAGGTAGAAAATCATCTACCAGAACTCTGGTAATCATCTATGGCTTCTCAGTACTAGGCCCAAGGGAACTCCTTTTCTTGCTGAATCATAGCAGGTGTGGAGCTACTGGTTTCAGACTTCTCTCCTGATTCCACAAAATACCATCATCCAGGATTTCAGCAAGAGATAGACACAATCTTCTACTTCACTTCCCTGGTCCAAAGCACTAGAAAAGAAAATCCAGTCATGCTGCACGGCCCTTTTCCCTTCAGCTCTGTGATTCAGTCTTCCCTCCTTCAGCTAGTGTTTCAGTCTCTTCTTTTACTTTCAAAATTGTCTTTTATATTCCTGAAAAGGAGCTCCACCTTGTGGTGTAATGGAAAACTACAGTTTATTGCTTCTACAATGAAATACAGTGGGAGATACACTCTCCCCTTACTTGAAAATCTTGGGTCCCCCCAAGTCAAAGGTAGATTAGCAGAAAATATTTACAAACACTAATGCACCATCACCTGAACAATATTTTTGCATTCAAAAGGTACATTCCACCAAGTGTAATCAGCCTTATGCTTAACTTAGGATGGGGTGTCACCACTGGAGTAGGAGGCATAGGGATTATGAGTGCAGACCCTCAGATGAGCTGTGGTCACAGGTTCCTGTGTACTATGTCCCAAACTGTTATAGGTAAGTCTCTGTGGGGGCCAAATCAGTCTCTGCGGTTTTGGTTCAGAAGAGACAGCTAAGGAATTTTGCTCAGAAGGTTTGTCACTCACATCACATTTAATGTTTACTGCTTCAGTAGGCATATTGTCTACTTCTAAGATCTCCTCTTGTATAACTTCATTTTCGTTTTCCATAACGGTATGACTGTCCTCAGCACTATTTTCTGAAGTTTGCATAGCAGGGCCTCCATCAGTATCAGGTTCTGCAAGAGGCACAGAAACATTACTTAGACTATTGTTAGGTCTGAGCTTCTCAAAATGACAAGGAATGAATTCCGGTGCATTTAAATTGAGATTACAACCCAAGGGATCTTGAACATCCTCATAAAAAAGCTCACTGAAACCCCAGTCATCATCACTGTCCTCATCTCCTACAGCAGGAGGAAGCATAGGCTCTTGACTATTGGAGAGGATAGTTCCTCTCCACCTTCGCCTTCTGAATTGCCTTGAGTTAGGCTTCTGCTGAGCCATTCTGGGTTCTGGATTCATGAGTCTCACTGATTTTGCCAAAGGCATTAAGTTGTTATGGTGCCAGATTTTAATGGGTCCTTCTTTCCCCTCAGGGCAAACTTGGTAGACAGGGATATTAGGTAGCTGAGAACAAATTATGTAAATCTCAGATCCCCAATGGTCAGCTAGTTTAAACTTTCCTTGTAGTCTCAAATTTCTCAAAAGAACTTTGTCCGCTGGCTGCAAGTCATGCATCTTTACTTTTTTGTTATAGTGAGCCTTGTTCCACTGATGTCTTTATCCTGTTGATTTTTCAGCAAGATCATAAGCCTGACTGAGGTTCTTCTTGAGTCTCTCCACATAACTGCCATGAGATCGCACTGGTGTATCATCAGCTGTGACTCCAAAGGTGACATCAACAGGAAGATGAGCTTCTCTTCCAAGCATTAGGAAGTAAGGCGAGAATCCTGTAGCATCATTTTTAGTACTGTTGTAAGCATGCATCACTGTGGCTAAATGTCTACTCCATTGACTCTTCTTCTCAGCAGATAGTGTCCCCAATATGTCTAGTAAAGTTCTGTTAAAACACTCAGGCTGAGGATCCGCTTGAGGATGATAAGGAGTGGTGCGGCTTTTTTGGACTTCCAAAAGAGTGAGTAGTTCATGGACAAGCTTGCTCTCAAAATCATGTCCTTGATCAGAGTGTATCCTTTTTGGCAGGCCATAGTGTACAAAGAACGTCTCAACTAGTAGTTTCGCCACTGTAATAGCTTTCTGATCGTGAGTGGGAAATGCTTGAGCGTACCTGGTATAGTGGTCTGTCACCACCAGCACATTACTGATCCCACCTTCATCCAGTTCAATGCACAGAAAATCTATACAGACCAGTTCCATGGGTCCACTACTTTCCATTTGACCCAATCAGGAAGCTCTGGTCAGCAGAGTCTTTCTCTGAATACAACGAAGACAGGTATGACAATAATCCTCAACGTCTTGCTTCATGCATGGCCAGTAGAACCTGTCTCGTACCAGATCCATAGTTCTGTCATAACCAAGATGACCATGTTCATCATGCAATGACCAGAGTACTACTTCTCTATACTTCTGAGGAAGCAACAATTGTCATTTTTCACTGCAGAGTGCACTAGGATATTTCCTATACACTAGTCCATTCTGTATCTGGAGTCTGTCCCATTCTTTGGCCAAAAGTCTTGCAGAGGATGAATATCCATGCGAAGCATATTAACTTGTTTCTTCTCTAAAGCAGTTACCACCAGCTGACCTAAGGGGTCTTCTCTTTGATCTCTCCTGAGGTCACTGTTACACAAACCTGGTAGCGATGAAGCCTGCAAAGTGACCAGATTACAGTAAGCTTGGGGTATGCTTGCTGCAGACAGACCCACCTTCTGGGCCCAACATTCAATGCGTTGATAGCAGGTTACAATCTGACACTTATCTCTCACCCCTGGCTCTGAAATTTCCACCCATTCATCGTCAGGGTGTAAATCTCCCTGAGGTCTTCTTGACAGACCATCAGCATCTCCATTTTCATGTCCTGGGTGGTATTTCAAACTGAAATTGTAGTTGCATAGAGCTGCCATCCATCTGTGGCCAGTAGCATATAGCTTTGCAGTGGTCTGGATGTATGTCAGAGGACTGCTGTCTGTACTTCAAATTCAGCCCCATAGAGATAGTCATGCAGGTTGTCCACTACCGCCCACTTTAAGGCAAGGAATTCCAACTTGTGTGCAGGGTAGTTTCTTTCTGTGGGGGATAAACTCCGACTGATAAAAGCCACAGGTCTCAGTTTCTTGTCATATTCTTGGTAAAGGACTCCTCCAAAGCCATCTCTGCTAGCATCCACATGTAAAGTGTATGGCTTTGTTGAGTCAGCATATGCCAGCACAGGGGCATATGTGAGGCAATATTTAAGCTGTTCAAATGACTCTTCACACTCAGGAGCCCAACAACTCTCGATAAGTTCTTTAGAACCTCTAGGCTTTTTCACAAGGATATTTTCATCTGTTTCATCTACTTTCTCATCATTTCAGAGCAGATGGTTGAGGGGTTTTGCTATCTTTGAAAATCCTTCCACAAATCTTATATAGTAACTGCAGAACCCCAGGAAAGCTTGCAGCTCTGTGATGGTTTTGGGTATGGGCCAAGATGTCACCACTTCAACTTTGCTGGGATCTGTGGATATTCCATTTGCAGACACTACATGTCCCACATAGGTCACTGAAGGTTGGAAGAACTTGCATTTGTCCAATGACAACTTCAGGCCTTCTCAATCGTGTCCAATACCTTCATCAGTCTTTCTTTGTGCTCCTCTAGCGTCTTCCCAAAGACAATGATGCATCCAGGAAGACTAAGACTTCCAGGAGATGTATGTCTCCAACTGTTCTGACCATGATTCTCTGGAAAGTTGCCGGTGCATTTGATAAACCTTGAGGTAAGCGAGCAAACCCAAAAAATCCCAAAGGAGTGATGAAAACAGTCTTCCCTTTATCTTCTGGGTGCATAGGGATTTGATAGTATCCACTCCTTAAGTCTAGCACACTGAACCACTTACTGCCCACCAGGGAATTTAAAGCATCTTCAGTCCGGGGAGTTGTGTACTGGTCTGGAATGGTTTGCTGATTCAGAGTATGATAATCAACACACATGCAAATTGATCCATTCTTTTTCCGGACAATGACAATGGGAGAGGCATATGGACTTCTTGACTCTCGAATTATCCCTGTGGCTTTCAGTTCTTCAAATGTTTTCTTAAGTCCTCCAGGTCTCTTGGGGCTACTTTTCTGGAACGTTCCCTGAGGGACCAGTCCTCTTTTACTCTTATTCAGTGTTCTGCACTTTTTGCACAGCCCACATCTAGTTCACTAGTAAAAAAACTATTTTTCTTTTTCATTAGTAGCTCTTTAACTCTGGTTAGCTACTCAGGGGGCAAGAGACTACTTCCTATCTCAATATCTTCCAGCTTCAACTCATTGGCTCTGCTCTCATTCCTTGTCAACATAGTAGCAGGTAAGGAGTTGGCAACATTAACATTTCCCAAACACACTTGTGGACACAGGACAATGGGAGTACTTCCTTTATTTTTCAACCCCACAGGCAAAGTGTCATAAGGATGCTTTAATTTGTCCACAGGCCAAACTTCTGGGACTAGTTCCAGCCCCGGTGGCAAGTCACTTTCTGGATCCGTTTCCATCATGAGATGAGAGGAAGCTGTTTGTCCACACATCCTCACTTTGGCTCTCAAGCAGGTGACCTGACCAGGATGAATTATATGCTCTTTCCCAGGCAGGGTCCACACATGACCAATTTCATCTTTCTTACTATCCTTCTCCCTTTGAAGGGCACAGAAAACTGGTCGCAGGAGAGGATGTAATGTTGGGTGCTCCTGGGTCAACTGAGGCATTAGCATTCTTCTGACAAGGTCAGTATTTGTCCCCACTAAAACAGATGCTGAATCCTTTCCTCTTGGCCTGGGACACACAACAGCAAGTGTTTCAAAAACTTCTGTTGACCCAACAACTAAAGTGGAAAATTCTAACTTGAGTGAGACATAACCATCATAAGGGAACTTCGTATCACTTAGCCCCCAGATCTCCAAATCTTTTAACTTTTCAAGTGGAAAATGCTTTAAGTATTTTTGGTAGAAGTCTCTATACAGAATGGTGATTTGTGCACCAGTATCCAACAGTGCTTTACTATACACTCCTTCTATTTTTATTGACATAACAGGGGACATTCCCAGTAGGCCATCGGGTAGTTTCTGTTTCCGGTGTTGTTCAGCTGTACGGCAGTCACCATGTGGTGGAGGTACCACCGGTTGACCTCGCCATTTTAACGGATAAAATTCTTGCTTAATAATGCTTTGCCATCTCAGATGCTGAGATTTTAGCTGAGATGGCTTTTCAATTCAGCTGTTCACCTCAGATGAGCTAGAAGTGTGCATAGTAGGTAGTTTCTCTCCCCTATTACAAGAGTTAGTGTGGAAAGGAGATCCAGGATGCTGTCTCTTGATGTTACATTTTATGGAGCTCTTTGTAACCAGGAACTCAGCTGGCTCCTTCACTGAGGCCCTTTAAAATTTCTCTGCATTGCACTAGACAGACACAATCTGCTACTTCACTTCCCTGTCCCAAAGCACTAGAAAAGAAAATCCAGTCATGCTGCACGGCCCTTTTCCCTTCCATGATTCAGTCTTTCCTGCTTCAGCTAATGTTCCAGTCTCTTCTTTCACTTTCGAAATTGTCTTTTATATTCCTGAAAAGGAGCTCCACCTTGTGGTGTAATAGAAAACTACAGTCTATTGCATCTACAATGAAATAATGTGGGAGCTACAAATGCAAAGTGGAGCACTGTTTCATTTGGGAAACAACTCTTTAATTTGAAATGCAAGATATCTAATACTCTTCTCTAAAATGTAAATGTATTTTAGGCATCTGGAAACCTGTGTCAGTAATTCCATCTTATTCAATTATCATGTATCCACAGTAACCAAAAATCATTCTGTCTAGTACAATTAATATGTAAAGGCATATCATTCAAGTCAAAGAGGATATTGTACTGTTGTACTCTGCCCTACTTAGACCTATAATAAAGTATAATGACCCTTTTGGCAATTGGATAGGCTCTGGAAGTTCCTAACCAAGAAGACTGGTGGGCTAAATACCAGAGCTACCAGAAAAGGCTCAAACTGCTTTTCCTTTACTCTGTAGCATATAATATCTTATAGCTTCTTTTGGGGAGCTCTGCTGCTTGCTTCCTAGTCGTTAGGGACCTCATTTTCCTTGATATCCTATTTTTCAGCAAACAAGAAACCTAAATATCTTTTGACAGAAAAATAAAACTTGATGTAGGGACAAATGTATTACCCATTGCCTACTTCTCTGTAACATGCTTCTACTGCAAGTTAAACAATGTGATACACTACCATCAGTTCAAATATATCATGGATGATTGGATGAGTTCCAATATGTTTGCCTCTGAACTGATCACTTGGCATTCCTTGAAAAAAAGGTACAGTTTAAGGGTGGGTGTTGGCAAGGTGAATATGGTATTTATACTCAGCTTTCATGTAACTCCTATGAACCTATAAGCCTATGATGTGTAAGGAGAATTTCTCTGGAAAATGAGTTTCATGACATGGATGTAGGATGGGAACTGGTTTCCAAAAGGCAAGTATTAAAATACTCTTTGCAGAGGTAGGACTGAGGTCCCAAGCACAACAAACAGAAAGGGTACTCGGGAAAATGACAACTATCAGAGTAATAGAGTGGAAACTCTAGGCAACAAATATTCATGTACTTTACACAGGGCATCTGCAGTTGATGTAAACCATGAGAAAAGCAGGGAAATCCTGCTGCACATCAAGGGTGCTGCCGTATAAATTAAGTCACTCTTGTTGGTCAGAGTGTTGATAACTTGCAATTAACAAAAAAATAAAAAAGATCCCTTGCCTCCTGTCAACATGCAAGGTATACAAAGCAAAGCAAAGCAATCTTTATTGTCATTCAACCATACAAAGTACAGCTGAACAAAATTTCGTTGCTCCAAGCTCATGCACGATAACATAACATCACAACACAACAACATGTAACAGTAAAACAGTAAAACAGTTAACAATACAACAGTCAAGAGCCAACCAAAGATCAACATCATCTCAAAAGTTCTTATTTCTCTATCAGTGCAACCGCCGATGCCTGCAGTCAACCGCCTCTACACTTCCGACCATCCACATCAACTTTCTACTCCAGCAAACCTCCTTCCGATCTCTCCAACCACAGTCCAACAGTCACCCCGACCAGCCTCATTGACCAAAAACACTTCACAGCAACTACCAAGTTTTCCTCTCTGCCATCACCACAGACCAACATCCAAACCATTGCAAACAAGCAACACTAATAATCCTGTCACTCGTTTTTTTTTTTTTGTTTGTTTGTTTTTTTAATTTTAAAGTATCGGCAATAACTGGCTTGGCTCTCAGCTTACTGCTTGGAGTTTCATGTGGTCAATTTACATCTGATGCTTTAGCAGATCGCAGCCAGTAACAAGGGTCCAGTTCAAATTGTAAGAAAGAAATCATAATTTAAATTGGCCTTGGAAAATCATAGCACACTGTTATTTTAGTGCAAATGTCTATATTTTCCAGGAAATGGGACAGTTGAGATGTATGTTTATTGTACAAAAACATAAAAATGCAGGTTCTTCTCAAAACAATGCTTAAGGCTTAACAAAAGTTCAGAGCAAATGCCTTCAATACAATTTCATACAGCTGGGAATACAGTCTCTTTCAGTAGGTCTCTCTCTCTCTCTCTCTCTCTCTCTCTCTCTCTCTCTCTCTCTCTCTCTCTCTCTCTATGATCCTTTCAATAGACCTCTCTTCTGAAGTCATATCATAGAAACAATTTCTAGCTTCTTCCTGGTATCCTTTTCTAGGTCATCATCCACTCAGTTGTGTCCTTTCCAGAGCCACTGCTCCAGACACCAATTCCCCTTCCTAGAAGTGTAAACAACAATTTCTGCATGGGATTACTTTAGCTCTTATTTTATATAGCATGAATTGCTTCATTTTGCAAATCTGCTGTAGCTGATGCAGCAACGTTTCTCTTCTCTTTTAAAGAAGCACTTTTATTTAAAGTGGTAGCAGCACTTCTCCAGCTAATACTGCATATGTTCTACTACATCCTTAATGAAACAGTTTTTCTGTATAATGGAACTTCTGTTTACATAATCTACCCACAAACTACAGCATTATTTACATTTTTTACTTTCATTTGGACACTTTATTTGGTGGGATCTGCCATGTTCTTCTACTAGGTATACAGAGTAGTTTACAAGAAAAAATTATATATATATATATATATATATATATATAGAGAGAGAGAGAGAGAGATAAATATTTAGTTATATATCGACAGAGAGTATACTTTCATTACATTGCTTTTTCATCTGATTTCAGATTACTGAAAATATTCATTGAAAATACATTTCTTTCAATCACATTTCACAGAAAGTTTCATATGCATCAACTACTCTTTCAAAAGTTTTTTTTTTTGGAGAAAACTCAAAAGAGAGAATCACAAACGGTACAACAAAGAGAGAATCACAAAACAGTGAATGACTCATAAGAGTGAATAACAATACATTGAATACTTCCCTCACACTTATGTCAGAAGTGTAGCTAGGGTGAAGCAATGGGGCAGCACCCCAGGTGCAAGGTGTACAGGGGTATGATTGCAGGTCTGTTTTTTCAAGCTCCTCACATAAATACGAGGGCAGACAGTGGAGTGGGAGGGCATTAGGACCTTGAGCATACCTCCTTAGGAGGGAAGGAGTACGCCAAAACAGAGAATGGACGTTTTTTTTTTTCTATGATGTCACATAGAGTGAGAAGGTATTAGCGACCCAGAGCACTCCTTAGAAGAGAAGGAGTATGCAAATCAGAGAATGGACATTTTTCCTATGTTCTCACACAGAGTGAGAGGGCATTAGGGACTTGGAGCACTCATGCTTAGGATGGAAGGAGTATGGCAAATCAGAGAACTGTCCTTTTTTTTCCTGTGGTTTCACATAGAGTGAGATGCCATTAGGGACCTGGTATTCTTCTTTAGGAGAGACGGAAGGAGCCAGATTGGAGAATGGAATTTTTTTTGCTCCAAAACCTGGAATTGAAGAGAGCAAGATCCGGGAGCAGAACCAGGCAGCAAATAATCCATTGATGGTTCTGCCTTAAGTAAAGATACTAACTCAACAGTTGCACAACTGAGGAGAAAAAAAAACATACCACTGGATGGAAAACTGCAAATTTCCCTCCTGGACATGGGTAGTCCTTGATAGAAAAATCTTGGACATAGAAGATATCTCTCATCTAGTATTATATTGGGATTTAATGGCTAGGCTTGTGAAAACAGTCAGGTCAGTAGCCTAGTAACATCCTATGAACCATCCTATGAACAAAGTAAATCACCGCTGGTGCACAAACTTCTAGAGATGTGGTACAACATCAGCTTGTTTCTCTCACTTCATTTGCCGTTGTGGCTCCAACTTCAGAGTCACTTCACTACCCCATGTCCCAAGTGTTCTCAAACAAGCACATATACCTCCTGCAGCAACAGCAGTCAGACTTATCATACATATCTACCTAAAGAACTTGCACAGCTCAATTTCACCTGCAGTTAGCAAAAGTTAACCAAGTAAAAATCTATGTAAGGCTATCTCCAAAACTTAAACTAATAACTACCTAATTTGTTAAGTCTAGTGTGTATTGTTTTGTAGTGTTGAATCTGCTGGAAGGATATCCCCACCCCCACACTCATACTCACAGGCCTTTTACTGCTAAAGGCGAAGCTACATTAACACTTCAGCATATTTCACTCTTATCAGTGTAATATATCACTGGAAAGAGTTTTAAAAGCCCATAACTATAAAATTAGATGTTGTGACTCGAGACAAGTATTTTGAATTATGTATTTATTTATTTCCAGTTTGATTACCGGGGAGGTCCACTGGGCCCAGAGGACCCGTTTTCAGTGGAGGCCCGGGGAGAAAAGCTCCAAAAATACAAGTTACAGAAATATCAAACGTATAAATGATACATTGAGGAGAACAGTTTACACAATAAGAACATTCATTATTACAAATAGTCAAAACAAATTCATTAAGGTTTTCTTAAGGGTTAAACAATTATAAAGCTACTCTTATAGAATAATTTGGGAAAATGCATTATATGTGTGCATAGAGAAGAGAGTAGGCAGACACTTTGCATGCACTCATTTTAAACTGAGTCTATTTACAATATTTACACAAATGAGTTAAGGGATAAATAGCTCTAGGACTTTTTGAGTGCTAGGATACACTCTTAGTAGAATAGCAGTGGGAGTTTTTTTTTTAGAGAGAATAAGACCCTAGGAGTAGCGAAGAAGCACCTAGGGGCATGTTCTTTGATAGTTTTTAGGTGGGGTGAAGGCAGGTGCATTTCCATTTAGTGGACAGATGTTAGAAAAGCTGAGTTTTGAAATTTTCAGAGTTTGCTATTGTTCTTAGAAAGGAAGGGAGAGAGTTCCAAGCCTTGCCAATAGTGAAAGAGAGGAGAAGTTGGCCAGCAGGACTTTTAGGTTTGTTGATAGCAATAAGGTTTTGATGTTCAGATCTGAGAGTTCTGCTAGGGATGTAGGATGGAAGGATGTTAGCTAGAGCAGGACAGTTAGTCGGATGAAATATAAGTCTGTGTGCAGTGATGAGCTGCAGGTAGTTTGGGAGTTCTAGCCAGTTTAGAGATTGCAGGGTAAGGCAATGATGGGTGGATTTTTTTCTGTTGGAGGAAAATTTAGAGGTTTTGTTGTAGCAGTTTTCTAGTTTGTAGGTGGTAGAGCAGGACAGGTTGGTTAGGAGAGGGGCACCGTATAATAATGAGGGCAGAAGGTAAGTAGTGGCCAGAGTCTGCCTGGTGGAGTGAGAGAAAGCGATTGTTCCTATATAGCATACCTAGTTTTTGGTGGGTTTTCTTAATATTTTGTTGAATATGTATGTCAAACTTAAGGAATTTGTCGATTGTAATATCGAGAAGTTTGGCAGAGGGAACCACTTCTATAGGGGAGTTGGGATGACTAAGGACTTTAAAAGTATCTTTATCATAGGAGTAGGGCTTTCTGGGGGGGGAGAATTTTGGATTTGTTAGCGTTAAGAGAGAGGTGATTTTGGTGCATCCAGTTTTCAGTGGTTGAGAAAGCAGTTTGGGTTTTGAGGAGCAATTCAGAGATGTTTGAGGCAGAGCAGACTAAGGTTGAATCGTCTGCATATTGAATAATTTTGGCATCGGGGATAGCAATGTGAAAGGTATTAATGAAAATATTAAATAGCATGGGTCCAAGGATGGATGCCTGTGGTACACCAGTTGGGGTAGGTAGGAAGGAGGAGATGGAGTTTTTCCATTTGACTGCCTGAGACCTATCTGATAAGTAGCTAGAGAACCAGGATAGAGTGTTAGGTGAGAGATGTAGGTTTGAGAGGTGAAGGAGAAGGTGTTTATGGGAAACAGTATCGAAAGCTTTAGAGAGATCAAGCAAAACAGTAGAGACTAGGTGACCTGAATCTCGAGCTTGACTGATAGTTTCTAAGAAGGAGAGTAGAGCAGTAATAGTACTATGGCCAGGGTGGAAACCATGTTGGGTTGGTGTAAGAAGATTGTTTTGGGTTAGAAAAAGCATAAATTGGTGGTGAATGCACTTTTCTAAGATTTTAGAGAGTGGTGAGAGTAGAGCGACAGGGCGAACATTTGAGATGCTGGTGTTCTTGCCTCCTTTGTGAAGAGGAAGAATGTATGCTGACAGCCAGAGTTTGGGGACATAAGATTCCTTTATAGATCTGTTAATAATGATGCTGATTGGGAGTGCTACCCATCTGCAGCACATTTTAGGAAAGAGGAGGGAATATTGTCAGGAGCATTAAAACAGGGTTTAAGTGTAGACAGAAGTCTTTTTATAAAGTTAGTTGAGACAGGTTTGAGCTCGAACCTGAGGGGAGGGATATTAGGGGAATTGGAGGGAGAAGATGGGGGGACAGATGGGTTATTGCTGGGGAAGGTCTTGGTTAGGTCAGATATTGTTTGTATGAAGAAAGAGTTAAATTCTGAGCGTAGGTCTAGGTCAGATTTACTAGGATCAAGACAGGGATTATTCTTGCAGCCAGGATTAAGGAGAGAGTTTATTGAATTCCAGAACTGCTTGGGGTTTTTGTTATTATTTGACTGGAGCTTGATGTGATAGGATTTTTTGTCCTTAGTGATTTTTTGTTTTGCTTGGTTATGTAGTCATTTGTATTAGAGCAAGGTATTGGGCAGTTTATTGTTTTGGAAAAGCTTGCATATTTTGTCCCTTTGATGCATAATTTGTTTAGTATGTTTAGATAACCAAGGAGCAGTATTTGTTTTTCCCAATTTTTTTCTGATAGGGGTGAGAAAGTTTAGCCTATTTAAGAAGATAGAGTTGAAGTAGTCAATAGCAGTATCAAGATGTTGGGTTTTTAGGTTTTGCCAGTCCATTTGTTTGAATAAGTTTGAGAAGGTTATGGGGTTAAAGTTACTAAGGTTACGAGTAAGAGTGTATTGGTGTTAGTGAGGTGAAGAGTTGGTAGAGCAATGAATGAAGGCTGGAAGGTGGTCACTAATAGTATCAGGAATTGTGCCAGAATTAGTTATTTTATTTGGATTGGAGACTAGGATCCAGTCAATAGAGGATCCTGGGGGGTTAGTTTTGTTGGGTCAGGTTATATGGTTAATTGTTTGAGTGAAGTTGTTAAGGTTGATGGCTTGGGAGGGAGGGAGACAGTTGATGTTAATCCAGTCGATATTTACATCACCTAAGATGTATGTTTCGTAGTTAACTTTAGTAGATGTCCATTGGAGAATGTCTTTGAGGATAGGGATATTGTTCCTGGAAGAGATATATAGGGCAATAATACAGATATTTTTGTGTGTATTTAGTTTCAGTAGTCCAGCTGTAAGTTTAGTATTTTTGAATTGAGGAATTGGAGTTTGGAGGGGAATTAAAGTAAGTGATTTGGAGTAGGCTATGGCAGAGCCACCACCTTTTTTATTTAGTCGGTCATTTCTAAGAATGTGGTATCCTGGGGGAAGGATCTCTGGATCAAAGATATGGTGTTCAAGCCAAGTTTCAGAAATGGCTAGGATGTCTGATTGGTTATGGGTTAGCCAAGCCTGAAAGATGTGGACTTTGTTGTTGAGACTCTGAGAGTTCATGGTGAAGATTTTCAGGATGTTTGAGAGGGGGAAGATGGAGATGGGTAATTATTGTTAGCAGAGAGACTGGGACCAGGGTTAGGGTGGATATCTCCAGCTAAGAATATGTTGTTGAAGGGAAAAGACTTAAGCATTTTAGGTTTACAGATTGAGAGTTATGTTGGATGTAAGGTTATTTTATGTGTAAATGTATTAGCAATGGTGGAGAAGATTTTATAGTGGAACAGGTAAAGCTGATTGGGCAGAATGAGATAAGAGGAGATAAAATGGAAGTGAGAGTAAGAGTTAGGGTGAAGGAAGTTTTTAGTGGATGTTATTTTTGTTGGTGGGATTGAACAAGCAAAGGAAGAGTATGAGCTGATGTAGCATGAAGGAATCAGGACCAGAAGGAGGAAGCAAGGGGTTTTGAGTTGCTGGAGGTTTGAGGAAAGCATGATTATGCAAAGGGAGAAAGACAGGAATTTCAGTTGAAGGAGAGAGTATGTTTAAGATGAAGACTGAATTTGTAAAAAGAAGTGGTTTATCTTACGTTATATGAAGGAGGAGGGAATATAGTAGTGAGGGATATAGGGAATGAAATAGTGAGGGAGATGTGATAGAGGAAATGTATGAGAGTTGAGAGAGAAAGTGGGTAGGTGGAGTGAAGAGGCAAAGGCTTATGTTGGGTAATTAGACTGGCTGGGTGGAGAGCAGTTGTAAGGTGGGAAGAAGAGCTATTGGGTAATTGGGCTGTGTGGGTGGAGAGCTGGAGGAATAAAAGTAGGAGTGCTGGGGGCAGGTGGAAATTGGAGGCAGGGTAGGGGAGTGGAGTGAGCCTACAGGGCTAGAGCGCTAGAGTTCAGACACTTTGTCTTTGTATCCATGAACATCCTATCTCACTGATTGTTTATGATGGCAAACCATCTTGGGAGGGGAGACTGCTGTCCACTCAAGGAACTGACTGCTTCTCCCTGCATCTCAGCATGTTTCTCTCATTACATTTGCCGTTGTGGTTCCAACTTCAGAGTCACTTCACTACCCCATGTCCCAAGTGTTCTCTCCATCCAGCTGCTTCACCCTACATAAAGGTACATTGGCTTCTTATATTTTCTTAATCATTATGGTTTATTTCAATTTGGTTCAAGCTTGTACTAGAAAAATATAACTAAGATTTCACAATGTTTAATTGTGGCTAAGTGTTGTGTCTTTTGCTGTTAATTTGTAGTAAGTATATCAGCATATGTCTACTGACTTTTTACTCCAGGTTGCAGTAATAGCATCAAAGTTTGTCTTTCTGCTGTTAATGTGCAGCAATTGTATTAGCACGTTTCTACTGGCTGAGTGTTTTACAGTAGGAGTCAGTGAAACCATCAAAATGTTCTTGTTGTTGTTTGTACTGCAGTTACATCAAGTAAGTCTGTAGTCTATTGCCATCTGGCTAAGTGTTCTTTCTTTTTTCTTTCTTTCTTTCTTTCTCCCTGCTAATCTATAGTTGCATATGTTTATGTTATGTATATATGTTTCCACTCACGTCTGCTGAAGGCTTCTATTGTAATACCCAATTTTATGTTTGTATGAACAGCAGAGTTACTGGATAATGTAAGCGATTATTAATATATGAGAGTTTCTGTTTGTGAAGAGTTTTGTCATTCTCTAGAGTTGCTTCCTTTTTTTTTTCATATATCTTATGCACTCTAGCTGGCTGCCTTTTCTAAGTGCTTAAATATCAGATTTACAGATTGTATGTTGTGTAGCAAAGAGTGGGAACTAACAGATACACTTTCTACCTGTCTCTAACATCTGTAAACTACATCTCAGTAACCCTACACTTTCATGCATACACACATCTGTTGTTAGTTTAGTTTAGTTTTCTTTCTGTCCTTTTATACTGTGGAAGCCACCATTTTTGTTTTTAGTAATCTCAAACTTGCATACCTACAAATATCTCCTGTATGCTTATTGTTCTCTTTAAAGGTTAAAAAACTGAAATGCACAGCTGTGAAATATAGTGCACTACTCTTGTTTGCAAAACATTACTTAAGGTGGATGAGTATAGACAAATAGTATTATACCTAATTAGTTCAACCATCAAGAAATCCTTAACTTTTTTTCTTTCTCTCTCTCCCAGTGAAACAAGCACTTGTGCCTTCTGTAGCACCAGCAGCAACAGTCAGACATCATACATATCTACCTAAAGAACTTGCACAGCTGAATTTCACCTGCAGTTGGCAAAAGTTAACCAAGTAACATCTATGTAAGGCTGTCTCCAAAACTTAAACTAATAATTTGTTA
This sequence comes from Protopterus annectens, assembly GCF_019279795.1. Lineage (NCBI taxonomy): Eukaryota > Metazoa > Chordata > Ceratodontiformes > Protopteridae > Protopterus > Protopterus annectens. The sequence continues at coordinate 1,573,731,300 of NC_056729.1, forward strand.
AGTCTAATGTGTATTGTTTTGTAGTGTTGAATCGGCTGGAAGGATATCCCCACCCCACCCCGACACTCACACTCACAGGCCTTTTACTGCTGAAGGTGAAGCCACATTAACACTTCAGCATATTTCACTCTTATCAATGTAATATATCCCTGGAAAGGGGTCTACTTCAGTAGATCGAACTTTTAAATGTTTGAAGACGATATGGCCGCGACCATAACATCGAACATTTAAAGGTTTAAAAACTGAATAAAAAATAATAAAAAGAAAAAAAAACTAAACCTGCGTAGCAGGGGGAGCCCCCCTGCTACTTAAATATGCCAACTCCGAGATCGCACTACATTGCGGAAAAGGGAAATCTTCCCATTCTGTACTGTACGCGAATCTCCATTCAGTCCGTTTGAACTAACTTTTAAATGTTTGATGTTATGGTCTTGACCATATTGTTTTTGAATACTTAAAAGTTCGATCTACTGAAGGGGACCCCCCTGGAAAGACATTTAAAAGCCCATAACTATAAAATTAGATGCTGTGACTCAAGACAAGTATTTAGAGTTGAGACACTTTGTCTTTGTATCCATAAACATCCTACCTCACTGATTGTTTATGGTGGTAAACCATTTGACATGCTCCTCCTAACTTGCCTGGCCTCTTTACTCTTAATTCTCAACCTCACTACAGCTATATCTTCACATACCCCCACACACCGCTACACATCAACAACCTCCTCTAACCCTCTCGCCAATAAACACACAGCTTCTTACATATCTCCTCCCAGCTTTTCTCCTATACCATGCCATTCTATTCAAGCCACAAACTGGCCTCCTCACTTCCTATGAAACCACACTTGACACAAGTACTTTCACCTAGGAATAAAACACACTTCCCATGGTATGCATTCCTCATTACCTATCTACTCAAATGTGGAGACCTACATCCTAACTTGGCCCACCCTCTAATCCTAACCACAAGAGTAACCCCAAAGATTTAAACATACTTACTCTTAACCTCAGAGGTATATGTAATAAAATAGCCCCACTGCATGCTTGGAATAACCAAAATAAACCTTGTTTACTAGCCCTTACTGGAACATGGTTACACCCCAATGTAAAAGACTCAGAAATAATACCTCCAAACTTTGCAATAACCAGAAGAGATAGAGCTAAAAATAGGGGGAGGGATAGCACTTCTATATCCCTCTACACTCAATATCACACCCTACACCAGTAATATACCCATCTTTTCCAGTGCTGAGGTAATAATCTCCTTTTTGATCCTCAATATATCAAAAAGAATTTGCATAATAGTAATATATATCTCACTAGGTAACAATATACCAGCATTGGAAAATATTTTATCCTGGACATACCAAACAATAAGCTTGAAACAATAATCCTAGGAGATGTAAATATAGCTTGGCAACCCATTGCTTCTGACTCCCTCACAAATCAAAGCTAGCTATGAATACAGAATTGCAGCAGATAGTAAAGGCAAAAACAAGGCCTTCTATAGTTATGTAAAGAATCTCCATGACAATACTGCACAATGGTACCTCATATATCGAGCCAACAGATATTGCCAATATACTGGCCGACAGATTCAGTGCCAACTTTACCCCTCTCTCCCCCAAAGGACCAATCATAATACCAGTAGATTGCCAGGCACCCAGTATTACTGCTGCACAGGTTATAGCAGCATTGTCCAAGGCCAAGAATACAGCTTCAATGGGACCTGATAATATCTCTGGCTGTGTCCTACATGAACTACAGAGTGAACTGGCACCTCCCCTGTGTGCCCTGTTCAATCACAGCCTCACCTTAGGTTTTGTCCCTACTGAATGGCACACTGCTACAGTCATCCCTCTCCACAACGGAGGAGTGACTACAGACCCTGGGAACTATCGCCCCATTAGCCTGACAAGTCTGATATGCAAAGCTATGGAACGCATCATCATGGACCTAATAAACAAGGATATAGGGAATCTCCAAACTCTGGATCCCACACAGTTTGGTTGTGTGAAGGGTAGATCATGCTTGCTCAACTTGGTAGACTTCTTTGAGTCTGTCACCAGAGCTGTGGATGAAGGCAAGGTGGCTCATACAACCTACCTTGATCTGGCCAAGGCCTTTGATACCATTCCCCATTCAGGAATCACAGAAAAACTCACTAAGCTATGCATCAACCCCTATATCACTAGGTGGGTTGCAAACTGGCTCACAGACAGAACCCACAGTGTGAAAGTAGTGAACTCCAAGTCAGACTGCCGACCAGTCACGAGTGGAGTCCCACAGGGATCGGTCTTGAGTCCTCTCCTGTTTGGTATCTACTTCTCAGAAGTCCAGGCCAACACAAAGGGACTTTAGCTGACAAAGTTCACACACGATTGCAAGTTAGGAGCCATTATTAACTCCCCAAGTGATGTTGACATCCTATAGAAAGGCCTCACTAAGACCAATGACTGGTGTCAGAACCATGGCCTTAAGCTGAATGTCAAAAAATGTGTTGTCATCCCCTTTGGGAAAAAAACAGTTCCCATGAATTACCATATCGATGGTAGTCCACTGAACACAGAAGGCATTATAACAGATCTGGGAACGCAGGTTGAGAGCAACCTCTCTTTTGACCACCACATTGCCACTGTGGTCAGAAAGCCCTTCTATGTGGCACATCTCATTACTAAGGGTTTTGCATCCAGGAAGAAAGAGGTCATTGTCTCCCTTTACTCTTCCCTCATTAGGCCAAGCATCGAGTACAATGCCACATTTGGCATGTACCTCACTAGACACCTGCAACAGCTGGAGAGGCCACAAAAGTACCTCACAAAGAAGATCATAGGCCTTAAACACTTGTCCTATATGAACAGACTCAAAAAACTCCAACTATTCTCTGTCTTTTATCGCCTTCTTAGAGGCAATCTCTGCTTGACTTACAAAGCCATGTCTGACCCAGTTCTGTTAGAAATGCTACATCTAAAGAAATCCCAATCTCTCCACACCACACACTCCAGAGACCTCAACCTCATTACCACAATCAACAGAACGTGCTGGAGGGACAGGTTCATAACCCAGAGACTGCCCATGCTATGGAATAGACTTCCCATACATGTCAAACAGAGCACCTCACTGGCCCTCTTCAAGAGAAATCTTGATGAGTGGATGGGAAATAGAAAATTCACCCCAAGGATCACTCCACTGGCTCTACTCGACAGATCACTGGGAACTAAGGTCAGGTGGCACGATGCCAGGGTAATCCTATGGGCTAGGCTTGTAAAGGCTCCAAGGCCATTAGCCTAGTACACACCTATGAAACTATGAACCTATGAAATAGTATAAATCTGCATGTTTTTTCTCAGCTTATCAATGCTCCAACAAGATACAGCAAAGATCTTACCTGACAATCCACCTTAGGCTAGATTCTAGTATCCCAGCCTGCCAATTATCCCTCTTCTGGTACACTGTCTAACTCCCTCCTCATCTACCTGCTTATACCCTTAGAACAAACTCCTAACAACTAAGAGTACACACTATAAAATCTGTTAGGAACTCAATTAATTTTTGTCAACATAAATTCAACAATCTCCTACAGGAAATATACTGGATACCCCTTAAACAACTACCCCTTAAAGATGCTGTACTATACTTTAATTCACCTTCCTTCACATACTTAATACTCTAACTCCCATTTGTATGAAAAGAATCAAAAAGAACTCAGCACCATGGATCTGTAAGGAATGTAAACACCTGATGAAGCAAAGGGTACCTAGCCATGGCTCTTCAAGGAATGTAAACACCTGATGAAGCAAAGGGTACCTAGCCTGGTCAACCTGGAAACAAAACAAAAATGAACAAAATCATGTTAATTTCAAAACACTACCTAACAACAACAACAACAACTATGTAACAAAGTGACAAAACTAATCAACAGAGATAAGAAGTCATATCATTTGCAGCTTCAACTCCAGCATAATATCAACCCCAGTAAATTTTGGCACTCCATATCTTCTCTACTTAACCCTGGAAGAAATGGAGAGCACATCCTATCACCAGATACTCCTCAATCACAAATAGCCAAAAACTTTAACAAGCACTTCATAAAATAAATTTTGGACCTACTAACACCCCTAATGCTGAAACCCCCACCCTTCAACCTATTCAGACACCAACCCCAGGCATTCAGCTACTACTAACCCTGTCATTACTAACCCCCTACTCAACAAAATGTCATACAAACCCCATTCTCATTTCAGCCCATACCCACTGACACCATTAAGAAACTGCTACAAAAACTAAAACCCTGCTCCATCTCAGCTGATAATCTTCCACCATACTACCTTAAACTGGCTGCTAACTCAGTCAACTACCCAATCAGTATCCTTATAAATAGGTCTTTATCTGAATCAGAAGTACCTACCATGTGGAAACAATCACCCCCATCCACAAAGGAGGCAACTCTTTAGACCATCCAATTTCCTTCCTATATCCATCTTGTCACCCATATCCAAAATTCTCGAGAGAAGTATCCATCAGCAGGTAATGCAATATCTATTGCAAAACAATATTTTAACCAAAACCCAACATGGCTTCCAACCTAGCCACAGCACAGCTACAGCCCTATTATCTTTTATAGACACCATGAACAAGGCCAGAGATGCAGGATGCTATACAGCTTCAGTATTCCTTGATCTCTTCAAGGCCTTTGACACAGTGTCTCACCCCTTACTTTTGAACACTCTGTCTAACTTAGGCTTCTTACATAATACAGTAAAATGGTTTCAGAGCTACCTCAAGGATCGTAAGCAAGCAGTGAAATGGTCCAATGAACTCTTCCTCCACAACCTGACTGGAATCCCCCAAGGCTCCATCTTAGGACCCCTACTCTTCAACATTTTCACAACCTTCACACTGCCTATCACCCTGGGACCCTCATTGAATACACTGATGATTCCACCATAATCTGTACTGCTCAATCACTACCAGAACTACTTTCAAAAACTCAACAGTCCTTTACTGCAGTTGAATCCTGGCTAAGAAATGCCCAACTCTTTCTTAAGCCAAAGAAGACAAAACTAGTACTCTTTCATCCCCAAAACACCTCCCCTGTCACTGATCATTTCAACATCCTTGCATCTGACAACACTGTCATAGCAATAGTGCAGGAAACCAAACTTCTAGGTGTTATCATTGAAAATAAACTTTCATTTGACCTCCATATACAGAAAAATATAAAGAAAACCCATCAAAAACTTGGACTATTATATAGAAACAAACATTTCTTTACTGCAGCAGAGACTGCGATGGTGGTGCTGCGGTGGCATTGTCGCCTCACAGTATGAAGTTGTCCTGTTCAATTCTCAGCTAGAGCGTCTTCTGTGTGGAGACATGCGTGAATGGGCGTACCTTCATTGAAGGTTGTGCGTCAGAGCTGGCAACTCGGCACGTAAAAATCTACTGCCAATCATTAGCGGACTGGAGTTCCGGTTTGGCGACCCCTAACCGGGAAAAGCCGAAAGACACAACATTTCTTTACTGCAGCAACCAAAACTACCCTTGCAAAAATATTTTTACTTCCTTCCTTCTTTATGGTGCCCCTATCTTAACTAACTTACAAAATTATATCCTAAGCCAAGTTGGAACACTGCTACAACAAAGCTGCAAAGTTTGCCACAAACTCTGAATATCACACACACACCACTGTAAACCAATCCTAGAATTAAACTGGCTTGAACTCCCCAATCAACTTGCCTTTATTCAGCTATCCACCTTACACAACCATATTTTCAAGCCTACTGCCTGCCCTGCACTAGCCAACCTAGTCACACCATACACACCAAACTGATCACTACGATCAAAAGACAAAAATCTTTTAGCTATCTCAAAACCCACAAGAAAACCTGGTCACTCTCTGTATTTATACTCTGTCTCTATACTTTGGAATTCATAGGTACCAGGTCTATGCCTGGCCTAACCCATTTCAAATCCTCTTTAAAAAATCATCTCAAAAAGATATGGCTCTGCTCCTACCTGCCTAATGCACAGGTCTTCCTCTTCTGTCACATTTCAATCCTTCACAGGCTGCAAGATCCTAAGGCTCTTCTAACTCCTTCTCTGCTTCTATACCATATCCTGAAGTTACTGCTCAGGCTTTATTGCTTCTATTCTTCTTAACTCTCTCTCACTATCTATCTGCATCACTAACTTTCTGGCTGCTATTTTTCCTAACAAACTAACGTTCTGTTTTGCATGTACTATAACAGTTAATGTCACACACTGCACTAATTACGTACTATTTATTTTGGACATTGTCTACATCCTGTATGGTGAGAGTGGCTAATATTGTCTGTAATGTTTTAACTGTATAGAATTGTCTAGATGAGTAGTAATACATTGCAACATCTTGTAGCAGTTTGTTCTTTCAACTTGTTTTTTGTATAGTATTTCTAATGCAGTCTTTATTGTATTGGATTATACTGTATTTGTATTGTACTGAATGCGGAGCTTTTCTCCCCGGGCCTCTGCTGAAAACGAGTTCTGTCGACCCAGTCAGACCACCCCAATAAACAAATGTCAAATAAATAAATAAACATAAGGGTGGGCCTTAGCAAAGCACAAATGCTTTGCACAACAAATTTACATTACAATTCCTACAATTCTAAGATTCTAATCCACACGATCAGTGACTGTCTATAGCCTTCTACACCTTTCTGGAAACATGCTTTCAAGGAAATGTGTTTTCAATTGTTTTTTCAATAAATTTGTGATTCGATGAAAAGGCAGTTCGATGAACTGTCTTGTGCCATATATGATTATGTCATGAAGGGTAGAAAACTCAAAAGAAACAATGACAAATGGTACAACAAAGAAGAAAGAATCACAAAACAGTGAATGACTCACAAGAGAGAATAACAACACATTGAATATTTCCCTCCCACTCCTGACACATAGCCAAGGGCAAGTGTTATCTTCATAGTGTACTGTTAGGGAAAGGATTTTCAGTAGCAGATTGCGTAGGGTTAGGGTTAGGGGCAGGTGTGGGGGGGGTTGGTTAAGAGTTAGTTGTCTAGTTAGGGTTATCGTACATGAGTAAAGGAGGACAGGCAGCTTACTCATGCATGCTAACCCTAACCTTAACCCTAACCCTGCACATTACAGTACTAAAAACCTTTTCCCTAACAGTAATGCTGAACATGTCAAAAGTACTCAGAACACAGACGGCACAAACATGCCCAACAGTGACTCCATCCCCTTGCCTAATCCTCACTCTAACCCTAACTCACCAAACTTGCATATTCACACCAACTGCTATAATACAGATTTGCACATCTTCACAAACACCACTTTTTCATTGAAAAATTAATTATCCTGCATACTCCTGTTTACCTACACTATATAAAACTATATTCACCCATATGTGATTCACACAAATGAGAACTCATTAGTTTGTGCGTTCTTGTTTTTTCCACCCGCAAAAAAAATTATCCTTGGTAGTCAATTGAAGAACAGCATTGTTAAATGCAGTTTACTTGAATTAAATGTTTGCATAAAATGCATAATGAATATTATGAATGGAAGTGCGGCATCTGCACAAATTCACTCCATACCTGGGAGAAAGGAGTTTTTCGCCTTCCCCAGTATTAACCAATCTTGGAATTGGTACAGTTAAGTTATTGGTCACAATCTTCCACATGGAAGATGGTTGTAAGAGGGCCTGCCCTGCAAAAACTTATCTTGAATAATTTTTGCTCTGCTTGAGTAGTCCATTTTTGGCCATTTTGCTTCAATAAAATGGACTTTAAGGAATTGTCATAAATATATATATAGGTTCATAGGTTCATACTAGGCTATCTGCCCTAGGGCATTTATAAGCCTAGCCAGAGTGTGTTTGGCTTTTGCCACCCATTTTAAATTAATTTTGCTATGCCCTTTTTCGAGGTTAGTATACTCTGCCTCTGTCTAACAGTGACACAGAAGTGATACCCAGGGTAAACCTACGATCTCCCATCCACTCATCAAGATTCCTCTTGAAGAGAGTCAATGAGGGACTCTGCCTAACCTGGACTGGGATTTTATTCCAGAGTGAAGGGAGCCTCTGGGTTATGAATCTGTCCCTCCAGCATGTCCTATTTATTTCAGTGCTGACGTTCAAGTCTCTCGAGCGCGTAGCTCGATGGGATTTGGATTTTCTGAGGTGCAGCATGTCCATTAATTCCGGTTTGGACATGGCTTTATACGTCAGGCAAAGATCGCCTCTGAGCAGGTGGTATGCCACTGAGTAGAGCTGGAGTTTCTTTAACCGGGCAGCATATGGCATCTGTTTGAGCCCTTTGATCCTCTTGGTGAGGGACTTTTGGGGTCTTTCCAGTTGCTGCAGGTGTCTGGTAAGGTACATCCCAAAAGGGGCATTGTACTCAATTATGGGCCTGATGAGGGATGAGTAAAGAGACACGATAACCTCCCCTGATCTAGATGTGAATCCCTTCATGATTAGGTGGCCTATATAAAATGTTTTTCTAACCACTTTGGCCACGTGGTTGTCAAATGAGAGATTGCTATCAACTTGGGTCCCCAGGTCCCTAATTACTTCTTCTGTACTTAATGGATTACCACCTATGTGGTAATTTGTGGGCACTTTGTTTTTGCCAAAGGGGATGACTATACACTTTTTGGCGTTTAGCTTGAGGCCATGGCTCTGGCACCAGTTGTCTGTTTCTATGAGGCCCTTTTGGAGGATGCTTGTGTTGGCTGGAGAGTCGATTATGGTGCCCAGTTTGCAGTCATCTGTGAACTTGGTCAGCCACAGTCCTTCTGTGTTGGCCAGTACCTCCGAGAAATATATACCGAACAAGAGAGGACTGAGCCTTATGGGATGCCACTTGTAACTGGTTTGGAGTCTGACATGGCTCTAGCAATTCTAACCATGTGGGTTCTGTCCTTGAGCCAGTTTGCAACCCATCTAGTGACATAGGGGTTTATATTTAAGCTGGTGAGCTTATCTATAATGCCCGAGTGGGGTATTTTATCGAAGGCTTTTGCGAGGTCCAGGTAGGCTGTTGGACCACCTTCCCCTTGTCAATGGCCTTGGTGACTGTTTCAAAGAAATCAACCAGGTTTAAGAGGCAGGATCTGCCCTTAACAAAGCCAAACTGGGAAGGATCCAGTGTCTGTAGGTCCCCAATATCTTTATTTATGAGGTCCATGATGATCCTTTCCATGGCTTTGCAGACCAAGCTAGTCAGGCTTATGGGGCGATAGTTTCCAGGATCCGTTGAGGCACCACCTTTGTGGAGAGGGACCACTGTTGCTGTACACCACTCTTTGGGTACATATCCTGCAGTAAGGCTGAGATTGAACAGTAGTTTTATGTTTGGGTTTAGCTCTACTTGGAGTTCATGTAGGACGCAGCCCGGGACACTGTCTGGTCCCATTGATGCTGTGTTTTTTGCTTTGGAGAGGGCAGCTCTTACCTGAGCATCTGAGATGTCAGGGGGGCAGCACTCTGCTGGGACAGATATTTGCTCTTTTGGTGGGGAGGGGGGAGAAGTTTGCACTGAACCTGTCAGCTAGGATGTTGGCAATGTCTGTGGGTTTGGTGTATTTTTTGTCATTTTGGACTAATTCTGAGCATATCTGGGAATTCCCACCCAGGTTCTCCTAACATAACTAAAGAAAGCCTTGTGATTATCCTTAGTGTCCTATTCAATTTTTCTCTCGAAGCTGACCTTAGATGATTTTATGAGTGCCCATAGTTTTTTGCTAATACTGATCAGAGATGCCTTCCCTTTTTGGGATTTTGCTCTATCATGTAGTAGCTTCCTCCTTCTATTGTATAGTTTATGGCTGGGGTCCACCAGACAGGACGTCTGCCTTTGGAGGATTGGGTCTTGGTTTTATTTGGGATTGCATGATCCATGCATTCCTGAAGGTGTTCATAGAATGCGTTTATAAAGGATTCTGCAGTCTGGGCAGTATTTTCCACTGGCCCGGGGGCTTTGAAGGATTCCACCTCGGTTTTGAGGAGTGTGAAATTTGCTTTAGAGAAGTTTTTCACTGTGGTTTTCAGGGCAGGGGGTGGAGTCGGGATGTGAATATCCAGTGAGATTAGTTTATGGTCTGATCTTACCAGTGAGGGATACACTTCTGGTCTGGAGCATAGAGTCCCCATGTTGGTGATGATCAAGTCCAGTATGTTTTCCCCTCTTGTGGGAGTGGTAACAAGTTGTTCCATAGCATTTGAGTTTATAAATTCTAGGAACCTTTGGGCTAGGATGTTGGAGCTAGAGTAATGCTCCCAGTCTATGTTTGGGTAGTTGAAGTCACCCAATATAATGGTGTTTGGAGAGACCTTCATATTTTCCAGTGTTCTCAGGAAAGCCAAGTGGGGTTCCTGGGTTTGGGAGGGTGGTCTGTAGTAGGCTATAAACTGGAAGGCAGTTTTACCCACTGTTAGTTGCACATTGATAGTCTCTGATGCTTCGTGCTGTGCCACCAACCTGGAGGTGTGGGTATCTTTGATGAATATTGATACTCCCCCTCCTTTTGTGGTTCGGTCCAAGTTTTGGGGCCGAAAAGCATGGTATGAGGTATAACCTGGTAGTGCTGGGGTGCACTCAGGAGTCTTGAACCAGGTTTCTGTTACTGCACAGATATCGATGTTCTCCATGCTAAGAAGAGTTTTGAGTGCGTGCATCTTGAGGTTTAGACTTCTGGCATTGAGTAGCATTACTCTTAGTTTCTTATCCCTTGTGATACCTTTGGAGGTGGGTTTGTCTTTTGAGCCTTGCCTAAAAAAGGCACTATGGGGGTAGCAAGAGCCTTTGCCAATATCCGAAAGCCCAGGGGTGACAGGTGCAAGCCGTCCCTAGCGAAACATCATGGCTTGTTGAGCATGTCATCCCAGGCTGACAGGCATTGGATCCCCTTTGAATGACACCAATACTCAAGCCAATTGTTGAAATTGATCATCTTGTCTTCATATTGTGGCATCATTCTTGGTGAGGGTAAGATGCTACTCAGGTCAGGGTCATACCGGCCTGGGCTACATGCTCAGAGAGCTCCTCTATGTCTCTTTTCATGTAGTCCAGGGAGGTACGTCTCAGGTCATTCACACCAGCATGGACAATGACTGAGTCATATTTGTACTTGCCTTGGAGTGACCTGAGTGCTTGTGTTATGTGGCGGATCCTAGCGCCCAACAGGCAGCTCACCGTGACCTTCTCCTTGTTCAGCCTGGTGAGTGGGACGTCAGTGTCCCTGATGATATAGTCACCTATTACAAGTGTATCAGGTGTGTTGTTTAGCCTTAAGGGCTGTGACTGTTCGGCACACTGGCTTTGTGAGCTATGTGTTGCATGTGTTTTGTTTTGAGGTAGTGGTTGCTTGGGTGTCTGCTTTGGAGGTCTCTGCTGCTTAGGCAGATTTTTATTTAGAGCCTCAGAGTATGTTTTTGTGTGTTTATGTGTTTGGTTTGTGGTCGTGGTAGATCTATGTGAGACTGGAATTGTAGTGAGTGTTGTTTCCTTCTCCTCCTGACTGGTTTCGCCAGTACTGAGTTGAGAGAGCTTAGCCTCCAGTATGGCTATATGGTTGCATCTCTCACATGTGTTGGAATTTGTTGGGAGGAGGAGAGGGTTGTCTGTGCACATGAGGCAGTTGTAACATTGCCTCAAGATTCCCAGATTCACCAGCTGGACCAGAGAGGAGATTGACAACTGACCTTTGGACATGCTAGAATAGTATTGTGAATTCCTTTATAATTGAAAAAAAGGGCCAGCGGGGAACAAGGTACTCAAGGGGAGTTTGTGAGGGTGTAGTGCTTTTAATTTGTTAGTGCTGACTTATATAATTGCTTTAGTGAGCAAGTGCCAGGTATCTTAAATGCAATGTGTTGCAGGTAACTTAAATGCAAAAACGACAAACAGTAACTTTCTTTCAAGTGAAACAAGGAAATAAGTACAGCAAGCAATGCAGATATCACTAGGGATCCACAGAAGTGCTGAAAAGCCGTGTTTTAGGAGGAATTAGCATTTCAGGGAAATAACAAGCAAACAAACAACAAGCATACAAACAAAGTTAGATTCAGCAGGCCTGGATCTAGTCTATGCTACAGCAAACAAGGTGTACCAATTTCAGTAAGAAACAGTTCAAATATGCAGGCACTATAAGCCTTTAACCAGAAATTCCCAGCTCAGAAGGGCAGAGTCCAGCCTCTCCTCCCACAAGAGTGCAGACCACGAACCTTCTTAATGTAAAATAACTGGCCTGAATCCCAAGTGCTTAAACCAGAACTAATACACGTTTAGAATAACAGACACTGAGCCCTCAATCAGCAGTTCCCATCTTAGAAGGATGTAAGCTACCTGTCCTGCCTCCACAGTGCAGGCCACAAACCTTCCTAATGTAAAACAACTGGTCTGAAGCCCAAGTGCTTAATCCAAAAGACTTAGAATGATAGCTACACTTTAATCAAGTTACTACCAGGCAGTAATAAATACAATTGAATACTTTAAAGAATGCCTGGATTAGTGCTCAAGTTATACAAACAAAGCTAGATTCAGCAGGCCTGGATCTAGTCTATGCTACAGCAAACAAGGTGTACCAATTTCAGTAAGAAGCAGTTCAAATATGCAGGCACTATAAGCCTTTAACCAGAAATTCCCAGCTCAGAAGGGCAGAGTCCAGCCTCTCCTCCCACAAGAGTGCAGACCACGAACCCTTTTAATGCAAAATAACTGGCCTGAAGCCCAACTGCTTAGACCAGAATTAATACACTTTTAGAATAACAGACACTGAGCCCTCAATCCGCAGTTCCCAACTTAGAAGGATATAAGCTACCTGTTCTGCCACTACAGTGCAGACCACAAACCTTCTTAATGTAAACAACTGGCCTGAAGCCCAAGTGCTTAAACCAGAATTAATAAACTTTTAGAATAACAGACACATAGCCCTCAATCAGCAGTTCCCAACTTAGAAGGATGTGAGCTACCTTTCCTGCCACCACAGTGCAGGCCACAAACCTTCCTAATGTAAAACAACTGGTCTGAAGCCCAAGTGCTTAATCCAAAAGACTTAGAATGATAGCTACACTTTAATCAAGTTACTACCAAGCAGTAATAAATACAATTGAATACTTTAAAGAATGCCTGGATTAGTGCTCAAGTTATACAAACAAAGCTAGATTCAGCAGGCCTGGATCTAGTCTATGCTACAGCAAACAAGGTGTACCAATTTCAGTAAGAAGCAGTTTAAATATGCAGGCACTATAAGCCTTTAACCAGAAATTCCCAGCTCAGAAGGGCAGAGTCCAGCCTCTCCTCCCACAAGAGTGCAGACCATGAACCCTTTTAATGTAAAATAACTGGCCTGAAGCCCAAGTGCTTAAACCAGAATTAATACACTTTTAGAATAACAGACACTGAGCCCTCAATCAGCAGTTCCCAACTTAGAAGGATGTAAGCTACCTGTTCTGCCACTACAGTGCAGACCACAAACCTTCTTAATGTAAAACAACTGGTCTGAAGCCCAAGTGCTTAAACTAAAAGGCTTGGAATGAGTTACACCAAGCAGTAATAAATACAATTGAGTACTTTTAAGATGACGCAAAAGCAAAATAAAGTAGGAAGAAACACAAATACAGTAAAAGCAGATACATTTTTTTTTTTTTTTTTTTTTTGAGTGAGCAAATGAGATGGGCCCAGGAATTACAGGACAGAAACAAGTGCAAATGCAGGCCTTCAAATCAGAAAGTTGAGAGAGATGGAAGTCCGCCCAAATGGCCAATAACTACAAATTCTGGGCCAGAACCACTCCTTATGTGGTAGACAGTTTACCTAGTGCTTACCACTCCCACTGATAAGCTAGAAGGCTTCCCTCCAACACAGAAAGGCTTGGGGGGGCTCAGAAGCGTACAAATAGTCCTGGATACAGCAAATCTGTATCTGGAACACTAATTACAGAAAAGGTAGGAAACAGGCTTACAATTTTTTTTTTCAGAAAAGTAGCAAAAACAGTAGTAAAACCAATTCACATGCAGTGCAAGCTGGTACACTTGAGTATGTAGCAATATTAGTCCACACACAGTTTGAAAAATGTAATTAAATTAAAAAGGACTAAAAGCAAGTGCAGAAAGGGTTTATTAGGTAGAATGCGGTAAAGAGATGGGATTGGGGGAGTGTCCCAGATCAAATCGACAGTGGGGTGGGCACTGCAAAAGCCACCAAATTTAAACTACAACCAAGAACAGGGAGGGGGAGTGGGGAAAAGTTTCAACAGAGATGTGAGGAATCACAGTGCAAATTATAAAACCAAAAAAATATATACTGATCTCTGTATATTTGCAGAACAGTAAGCCAACAGATATCTAAGCAACAATTTAGCTCTATAATACAGAATAATACAGAAAAATATACTCAGCTCTATATATTTGCAGATAGTCTTGTAAGGCTGTCTCTCAACACACAGGTTCCACTTTAAATGCAGACTGCTGCTATTAACAGGTCATATTAAGGGAACCTAACACAAGCTATAGAAACCAAAATGAGGGGGGGGGTGGGGAAGACAGTTTCAACAGAGATGTGAGGAATCAGAGTGCAAATTATAAAACGAAAAAAATATATACTGATCTCTGTATATTTGCAGAACAGTAAGACAACAGATATCTAAGCAACAATTTAGCTCTATAATACAGAATAATACAGAAAAATATACTCAGCTCTATATATTTGCAGATAGTCTTGTAAGGCTGTCTCTCAACACACATGTTCCACTTTAAAATATAATATATATATATATATATATATATATATATATATATATATATATATAAAATTGTATTTTCTAGTGTTGAATCAACATTTAATTGAACAGCAGATCAATGCATTGAACCCTATTTTTTCAAAATACTTGTTGGGGGCAAGTCTTCTGTTCTCTGTAGCCGTAGATTGACAAAAGGTGTTCAATATATCAGCCTCAGTTATCCAATATTCAACCAAAAGGAAATTCCTTAATATGCATTATAACCATATAGATTTAAATATGCTATTTAGGATATTTTGCAGGAACCTTAATGTTTTTGGACATCATCATTGGTCTTAAGAGCTGTGTTTTCAAAGTATAACCAAACAATTCACTTATATTGTACTAACAATCTCAGAAAAAGGGCAAAACATGACTTTTGTATAACTAGTGGGGGTTGGTTTTATTCATCTAAATGCACCTGTAAAGACTTAAAAAGTATAAAGTCAAATGTCATGAGCACTGGAAACCCATATAGCTGAAACAATTGTATGTCAGTAAGGGATCATTTGCATATATCCCACAGGCATCCACTAGAGAAGGTTTAAGGCATTACATAGTGAAGATGTGAAGACTCTAGATTAGCTGGGTGTTTTTCAGAGTTTTTACCGAATGGTTTGTCTGTGCGACCTTTTTACCCTTTGGTTCATTTTACATAAATACGTGTGTGTGTGTGTGTGTGTGTGTGTGTGTGTGTGTGTGTATATATATATATATATATATATATATATATATATATATATATATATATATAAATATTTACATATATGTATATATATGTATATAAATATATATATATAAATATATATAAATATGTATAAATATATATATATGTGTGCGTGTGTGTGTGTGTGTGTATATATATATATATATATATATATATATATATATATATATATATATACATATATACATATATACATATATATATATATATATATGTGTGTGTGTGTGTGTGTGTGTGTGTGTGTGTGTGTGTGTGTGTGTGTGTGTGTGTGTGGCTGTGTGTGTATAAAATAGACAGAGCTATCAATACAGCTATTGATATATCACTTATATTACCAGCTTATGCCAGATCTCAAGTTTTGGATCCATTTCAGTGCTTGCCACTGGCTGGGTAACAACATGGTTCTGCAAATATTTTTTGCCACTAGATTTGTGGTTTGTGTCAGTTTCATACATTTGAGAATTTAGTTCCTTTAGAGAGCTTTTCTTATTTCTGCAGCTCCTCTTGAACAGTTTGTTTTGGGGTTAATGTAATACACATGCATCTTATTTATTGGCGGTATCATCTTAAGGGTAATAAAGTCGGGTTAGACATACATTACAGAGGAAAATAAACACGTGAAGGCAATCAATCTGGTTAAAAATGGAAGAGGGGAACAACCCTCGCTTCCTCCTTTATTATAAAGCACATGGTCATGTGACCTCTCTTGACCTCTCCACACCAACAATGTCAGTGTAAGAGCACACATACGATCATTCACTCTCTTATTATTATCAGCCAACACCCCCACTTGCTCTTACGCTGTATACAAATACATTTTAAGAACATATTTTTGGATAACCTTTCCTTCACATTCCAAATACTTAATAGGTGAACTTTTCAATCTTCGATTTCGTAGCAGGTTTAGTAAAGATATCTGCAACCATGTCCATTGTCGGTTAATATTCAATGCTTATTTTGTCATCAGGTGCTGACCTGACAAAATTATACTTAGTGTCAACATGTTTACATCTCTGTCGGCTTATTGGATTCTTCAACAAAGAGATTGCTCGTTGATTGTCCTCAAATATTGTTACTGGCACATACTTTCACTCTTCATCCATTCCACCCAAGAGCTGCAGAAGGTACAAACTCTCCTGTGTTGTTGCTGCCAATGCCATGTACTCTGCCTCACATGTAGATAAAGTTACTGTTTGTTGCTTCTTTGATTTCCATGAAATAATAGACCCGTCTCTACTGAGGCTAAAGCAATAACCTGTTGCACTACGTCTATCGTTTTGATCTGTTGCCCAATCTGCATTACTGTATGCTACAAGCTGAAGTTTCCCTTCACTTTTCTTGTAACACAGCTCTCTATCCAATGTACCTTTTAAGCATGTTAACACATGTTTGGCTAGCATTAAATGAGATTCACTCTGTTTTAACAAATATTGTGAAAGTTTACTTACAATCCAGCTATGATCAGGTCTCGTGCTTGTCATAACATATATCAAACTACCCACAAGCTCACGATATTTTCTTGGATCTGTAGATTCACTGTCACATTCAAAGTTTGGTTTTTGTTCAGAAGGGGTACTTCTTACTTTACAATTAGATATACCAAATTTCTCAAGAATTTTTGTGATGTACCTCTTTTGGTTCATGGCAAGACTGCGGTGGTGGTGCTGCGGTAGCGTTGTCGCCTCACAGTTAGACGTTGCCCATTCGATTCTCAGTTAAAGCGTCTACTGTGTGTGATGACATGCTTGAATGGGCGTTCCTTCATTGAAGGTTGTGCGTTAGGCCCGACAAGCCAGCATGTGAAACTCCACTGCCAATAATTAGCGGACCGGAGTTCCGCTGTGGCGACCCCTGACCGGGAAAAACCGAAAGACACACACACCTCTTTTGGTTCATCTTTACTTCACCACTGTTCTGGGTAAATTCAATGCCTAGAAAATGTCTTAGCTTTCCCAAATCTTTCATTTTAAATTTAGCTTTGAGTATTTCCTTTACATCGTTTAGTGATTCATTGTCACTAGCTGCTATAATGAGATCGTCAACCCATATAATTAGGACTGTTTTCTCATTTTCAGTTTGTCTAGTGTATACACAGTGGTCTGCGGGGTTTTGGATAAAACTATTTTCACAAAGATAATCGTGCAACATTTTGTTCCAGTTACACCCTGATGTTTCAATCCATATAATGACTTATTCAGTTTGCAAACCAATTTTTCATCATTATTTGATTCCTTTTCAAAACCTTCATGTTGCTCCATATACACCTTACAGTCAATAGGAGCATGTAAATAGGCCGTTTATACATCCATCTGGTGCAATTCTAAATCGTACTGAGCTGCCATCTGCATTAGACTGCGTACAGATGTCATACTCGCAGTGGGTGCAAATGTTTCATTATAATCTATACCAGCGACTTGACTGTAGCCTTTACATACATATCTAGCTTTGTAAGTCTCAGTATTATCTGCATTGTCTTTTACAGTGAAAACCCATCTACCCCCCACTGCATTTTTATCTTCCGGTAGTGTGGTGAGTGTAAATGTGTTGTTTTCCTTTAAAGATTTAAGTTCCTCCTTCATGGCTTTGACCCACTTTTCCGAGTTAGACGAAGTCATGGCTTCCTTAAAGTTCTGCGGTGTGTTGCATATTAATCGGTAACAATAGTCAACATTAACTGTTGCATAATCGTGTTTTCACCTTTACACTCATAGTCCTTCATGTATGCAGGTGGTTTTCTCTCTCTCTTAGAGTAGTGTGTATTCTGCCTTTCCTCTTCTTGCCTTATTTTTGTGTCTCCTTTATTCATTATAGATTCAGTGTGATTCACTTGTATTTCTTTTGTGATTTGACTATCAGCTTTTGATTCTGACTTAACATGCACACTTCTTCTGGTATTAAGATCTTCATCCATCACTTCTGGGTCTGTCTGAATCTGGCATTCAGCTACATTCTTAGTAAAGAACTTGACTAACCTGTGTCTAAGGACCCTTCCTGTGTCAGGATAATGGACTAGATAAGATGGGCTGTTTTTATTATATCTGACAAAGATCCCCTTATCACATCTTGGGTCTAACTTCTTTTTATCTTGTATGTATGCATAACACACTGATCCAAATTCTCTCATCCTTGAAAGATAAGGTTTCTTCCCTGTTAGCATGAAGAATGGAGTCTGCCCCACATGCCTGTTATAACATCTGTTGCAAATAAAAGCAGCAGTCATTACTATATATGTCCACAATTCTTTAGGTAAGCCACTCTCTATCAACATACACCTTGCCATTTCAAACAGTGTTCTCCAATTTCTCTCTGCTGTCCCATTCTGATGGGGCGAATAAGGTGCGGATGTTTCATGTCTTATAACATTTTCACTCAATAGTGACTGAAAGTCTTTCGACATGAACTCAGTGCCATTATCTGATCTGATACACTTTACCTTCCCATAAGGGCCTGAATCAGCAATAAACCTTTTCAGTTGTCTTGACTGCATCACTCTTGGCTTTCAGAAAGTAGACAAATATTAAACCCGAGTAAGTCATCAGTAAATGATAAAGTGTACTTAAAGCCATCTTTTGCTACTGGCTCAATTGGGCCTGCCAAATCAGTATGCACTAGTTCAAACACAACTTTTGCTCTTGCATCTGGTTCTCTGTTTCTGCTCTTGACAAATTTCCCTTGCATACAGGTTTCACAATCTAGGTTAGGTCTCTCAACTTTACCTTTAATTTTCATTCCTTTCACCAATTTTTCTAATTTTGACACGTCTTTGGAATTACAGTGACCAAGCATTTTATGCCATGCCTGAATATCATAACAGCTCTGAGATGCATCGTAATGTATCTCACTATCATTTTCTTCATAATATGTGTCTAAATAATAGTCTGTCACACTCAGTTATATCAAACCTGGTGCCGTTTTTGTAGATGAGTTGGTCCCGGCCTTGTTTAAAGTTGATCGAGGCCCATTTGGACGTTGCTGCCTTAACAGAAAAAATGCTTTGTGGATACATCGAGATATACAGCGGCCGAGTCATCATCACCTTTACTTTGCGTCCCTCTGTGTTTAGCAGCCATACCTCTGCATTACGTCTTTTCTGTGCAGCCCCACAGGTTCTCTTTCTGTTAGCTAATTCCACAAAGTGTTCCTCCGGTTGGAAAGTTGCATCGAAGTATTTAAACTTTTTCAGGTAATTAATTATACGTGACGTGGCACCAGTGTCCACCATTAATCCCTTCTATTTTAATTCATGAATTTGATGCTCACTTATTCTGAAGACAAATGTGTGATCATCCACGTCAGTTGCTTGTTTCACATTGTCTTTCTTCTTTCGTCTACAGTTACTGTCCCTGTGGCTAGAGATTTTACACAAGCTACACCACTGTCTCTGGCCTTTATAGTCTCTCTAGCATCCTCGTGCCTTGTGTCCCTTTTGGCCACAGTTATACCATATAATCTCTGCTTTTACTCTTTCCCCAAGGCCACTTGCTTTCATCACATTATCATTATTTACATTGGCATTAAATTTCTTGGTATGTTCATAGCTTCATAACCTTGTTTTGAACTCACCAAAGCTCATCTTATCATCATCTTGCATGATGTGACTGCAAATGGTTTAAAAGTTTCAGGCAACCCTTTCAGAATCATCACAATTAGTAATCCATCACTGAGCTTCTACCCAGCATTTCTAAGTGCCGTAATGGCCATCTCAGCCCTAATAATATAGTCTGTGACACTTTCACTGGTGGCCTTTTGGAGGCTTGTTAATTCGGTGTATAGGCTAATTACCCGTGGCATCCCTTTCCCGGCATAATGGTCTCTCAGGATCTGAAGCGCTTCTCTACCATCATCTGTGGCTTCTCTCATGACGAGGGACAAACTTTTGTCATCTAAGAACTATATTAGTTCTGCATATGCCTCCTTATTTTTCTCAGCATTGTCGTCGCCTTCCTCCTTATTCTCGTTGTCATCTGTGTTCTAATGCACATTTTGCAAAATGGCGTCTTTCAGCCCTAGCAAGCGCATGTGTCCCAGAAACTTTGTCTCTCACAACTCGTAATTCTTCTCATCTCTGTCAAACCATAATCTATGCCATCAGCTTCCTACTTCCCTCCTGGGCCCATAACCAGTTGGTGGCATCATCTTAAGGGTAAGAAAGTCGGGTTAGACATACATTACAGAGGAAAATAAACACATGTGAAGGCAATCAATCTGGTTAAAAATCGAAGAGGGAAACAACCCTCGCTTCCTCCTTTATTATAAAGCACATGGTCATGTGACCCCTCTTGACCTCTCCACACCAACGACGTCAGTGTAAGAGCACACATAAGATCATTCACTCATTTTTATTATCATCAGCCAATATTAGTAATAGTTACTGTGTGTACTGTGACTTATAAAATTCAGTTTAAGATCTAGAACCTAAAGAATGCTACCACTATAAAAACAGTTTGTGCTGAATAGTTTGCCATGTATACTTTTCATAATCCTGATGGTTCCAGAGATATGAACGTTTGTTTGAAATGTGAAGACATAATTTGATTCTGTCAAAAGGCTTAGGCTCCACCCATTGGAAGTTACAGTGCAAACTTCCTGAGCTCCATTGGAGTGAATGAGTTAATAACTGTTTAATGTTCATGTTTCTGAACTACATGTTAGTAACTGTTCAATGTTCATCCTTCTGAACTGCATGTTAATAACTGTTTAATGTTTATCTTTCTGAACTACATTGGTGGTTTGAATGAAGTAACACACTGGAGTCTGACCACCACAATAAATGGAATAATTTATTTCGGACAAGCGCTTTCACGTGTATCAAACACGCTTCTTCAGATCCTTAACAAAAGTATTCTACCATGCTGTGCTTATATATACACGCTAAGTGATTTCTCTTTAATTAAACAGTGCACTTAAACAATCAAACAATTAAACAAAAGAGATGATTTAAAACAATTTAAAACCATTGCAACAGGAGCAACTTTAAACACTGGATAGAGCAACACTATATATTGTGCTCAACAGGTTTGTATAAAAAGTTTACATAAAAACATGACATAAACCATCATAAAAAATATACACCCTAAAAAGCTCCTAACTGTGATTTGTGTTAAGAACTATACATTTAATGTAGTCCGATACGAAACTAAATATAATTTATGTGATAGTCCCAGGGCTAGTATATGGAATCAAGCACCTTGACCATAGGATAAAACAGCTACTAAGACTTGCGAACATTTGTAGGATACCAACGCTGACAAGTTACTATCAATGACTGCATTCTATCCAGTGAAGAACCATATATTATATATATAAATCATATGGGGATATATCTCTGAACCAACAAATGTGTGTGTCTCATGCCAATGTGAAACACTATAAAAACTGTCATATGAGAAAGAAAACGTTGTGATAAAAACAACGGTCATATAGTATAAAACTTTAGAACAAATATAAATATATAAAAAACTTATATTTGTTGAAGCCTCATCAAATAAAATGAATAACCTTCTCTTTCTTCAGTAAATAAAGTGCTTGTGCATATAAATAATGTAAAAACGCAGTTGACTTAAAAAGCAATTGACTCAAAAAGCATTTCCAAACTTGTATAGGTTAACACTATATGCCTGTAAAACAGATTCGGAGCACATAGTTGACTAGATAGTAGAAATTCAGTAGGTGTGAATCAATAAATATATAATCAATATCTAAATAACTGACTGGGAACTTGAGTATGGATAACCATAAATATTAGCAAATATAAAAAACTGTATTACAGAGTCATTAAAATTCAATAAACAAGTATATGCTAACATTTGTTTGTATGAGTATTTTTTAGAGGCAGCTAGGCTTGAAAGTAAAGTGGCATGAAGCATGGAAGAGAAGTAGAACCTTTGGGACAAGATAGTGTATTTAATTTGGTGTCACAGCATTTAAATTATTAAATAACTTATTAATGCATTAGTAATAAACAATTCTGATATTTCTTATCACTTACAAAAAGAAGCATAATGAGCGATCACTGGGAAATTTGGAGACATATTCTTCTTCTTCTTTCGTTTTTTTCCGGTTAGGGGTCACCACAGCGGATCACTTGTCTGCTCATAATTGGCAGTGGAGTTTTACGGTGTCGAGTTGTCAGCCCGGTGCCCAACATTCCACAGAAGGCGCACACACACACACACACACACACACACACACACACACACACACACACACACACACACACCTAGAGCCAATTTAGAGTGCCAAATCCACCTACAGCATGTCTTTGGGATGTGGGAGGAAACCGGAGCACCCAGAGGAAACCCACGTGACCACAGGGAGGACATGCAGACTCCGCACAGAAGGCACCC